>NW_018165674.1:84611-85865 GCF_001263595.1 Phalaenopsis equestris | reverse complement strand
TGATGTTTGTGATTAAATTTTGAGTTGTTTTATATTTTGAATATTGTGGCGGTGAATTTTATCTTGGTTGATTTTAGTTTTGGTTTTGGGTATGTAGCTATCCTAATAGTTTCACTTTTCATGCAGGGTGAGATCATTATTTAGCATACAAATTTGCAGGTATAAAAGTACAGTATGAAAGTACAAGAAAAACAACGCAGAAAAACTGTAAAAGTGTACCTGGCGAGTCTTCTCGTTCCACCACCTGAAACTTAAAAAGCATGTTAAAGCATTTATATATATAGAGCTGGAAAAGTAAAGTTTTGGAAACCTTCCTAACTCTATATTGTGTATTGGGAGTCCTTAAATTTTAAAGATGATATTATTAAGTAAAACATATTAAGTTTAATAGATCCCTAAGGTATTCACCAGTTTAAGAGTAGGGAGCAGGTCCATGCAACCTTCTTAATGTCTGGTAAAAGCCTTGAATCCTTTTAAACTTTATTATGTTGCTTAATAATTCATCCTGAATATCCTGATGCTCAGTGAACATTGATGTCTTGATTATTCCCATGAATAAGGTAAATGCCATTTTACCTTTTAATTTGAAAATTATGTGGGTGAAGACCCTTTAGGAGACAAATTAGTGTTATTAAGAACACTTAACCAAAGTTTAGTCCTAATTGGACTTGTGGTGTTTTAAAAGAGTTTGATTATGTTGATTTTTCTAATCCTCTTTAATAAATAGATTTCAACTTAAGTTCACCACTAAGTCCTTTAAGACCTAGGTGAATGTATTAAGTGCAATTTTTTTTAAAAGATTTAAAAACTTTAAGTGATCATTATCAAGATCATTTTAATTATCAAACAAAGGTGTGAAATCATTGATTTCCACATTGATTTCCAAAATCATACCCCCAAATCCAAAAATCATGAAATTTCCAAAGTTTTGAAAATTATGGAAATTATCTTATAATTTAGAAAAATGAAATAGGTTTCTACCAATTAAGCCCATCAAATAAGTTAATTAATATTAGAAATTATCTATTTCTCATTTTAATTAAGCCTAAATGTTCATTAAGGCCAAAATGTCCAAAATTACCATTTTGCCCCTAAGGGTCCAAACTTTCATAATTTGTCAAATTTAAGTCAAATGACTTTGAAATTTTTATATAACCTTACTGATAGTTCAATTAAGACATCAAAGGAGAAAATGTAAATTTTCACAATTTAATTTAATTCACATAATTATTTTTATGCATAAATATGCATCTT
>NW_018165674.1:83536-84440 GCF_001263595.1 Phalaenopsis equestris | reverse complement strand
ATATGTTGAAAAATATGTTTTATATTTTTGGAAAATCTCTCTGAGGTCAGGAAACCTAGAGAAGTTTATTTTATATTTTTCTAATTTTTATTTAATTTTTTAGAATTATTTTGGTAAAAATTCTATTTTTAAATTATTTTAGTGAAAATTATATTTTTAAGACTTAAAAATTATTTTAAGGTTTAAAAATAGGTATCTTTATTTTTAAATCTTGGAAAAATATTCCAATAATTCCTAAGTGTTTAGGAGGTAATTTGAAACATTTTCATGAGTTTTAATATTTTATGATTTTTTTATTATTTTTAATTATTAAAAATAACTTAAAAATTAAGTTTTTATTTTAAATATATTTTTATTCTTATTAAATTTCCCTAATATCAGAGAACTCAAAAAACTAAGTTTGATAATTTTTTGAGTTATATTTTGATTTTTAAAAATCATTTAAGCATTAACTTTAATAATGATCTTTAAAAATCAATTAAAAATATAAAACAATCCCAAAATCTTTTAAAATTCTTATAGTGGATTCTCTGACTCATAAATCACAATGGAGAATAAAAACCAAATGATTTTGATCTTTATATTCTCCAAATTAAATATTTTAAGCAAATTAGGGTTTGCTTAAATTAATGATATTTTGATTTTTAAAAATTATAAAATTATTTCTTAAGGCTACTCTGGCCATAGGAAGCTCACATGAATATTTGTAGAATTTTCTAAGCCATAGGCAATTTTCTATAATTATTTGAATAAAAAATTCTTAAGAACTTAGAAAATTAAGATCTCTATCTATAGATCTCCTATGTCTTTGGAAAAATGCTCAAATTGTTCACCTAGACAGAGGCTAAACCATATAAAAATTTGGAGTTAAGGTATTAATTCCATATGAATGGAGAATTGAAAA
>NW_018165674.1:76897-81166 GCF_001263595.1 Phalaenopsis equestris | reverse complement strand
CCAGGGTCGACCCTACAGCCAAGTAATCCTATAGGGACTCTTCTTGAATTCTTTTATAATGATCTTACTTACTAAATGCTAGAGGTTAAGATCAATATGTGGAATTTCAAGTTGAGTAAAAAGAATAGTTCTGAATTTCTAATGGTGGGGTACCTCTTCTAATTTTCTAAGTCTAGTCAATAGGAAAGTCCTATGGCTATACCTAGGCTTACTAAAGAAGTTTTCTAGACCTCAACCAAAAGTGAGGTCAACAAATGGACCCCCAATAGGTGTGGTGTGTTGGGCAAGCACACCGTACGTATTGGCGTTGACCGACAAGATCAACAAGCTCAATATATATTTCTAAGTCATCAGTCCTAGAAAGATGTGTGAATTTGCGTATAATATTTGTTTCCGCTGGAGATTTTTTTTTTAATAGGGATCAACATGTAAGGGTTGACCTCAAAATAGGGATTCAAGATACAAATATTGATATCAAAGGATAGTCAGACATTTGGAACTGACTTTCAATAAAAGAAATCAGAAATATATGACTGATTTTAAAGTAAGAATTGAAATTATTGGATCAATTCTTAAAGGATGTGAGTTAGAAATATCAGACTAATTCAAAGTGAAAATTATTCGATCAATTTGGGAAAAGCATAAATCAGAAGTATCAAACTGATTTAATGTAAAAATTGAAATTATTGGATCAATTATGAAAAGTTATAAATCAGAAGTATCAAACTGATTTAATATGAAAATTGAAGTTATTGGATCAATTTATTATTATTTTTTCTTAAAAAAGTTATAAATCAGAAGTATCGAACTGATTTGATATGAAAATTGAAATTATCAGATCAATTTTTAAAAGTTATGAATCAGAAATATCGAACTGATTCGATGTGAAAATTGAAATTATCAGATCAATTTTTAAAAGTTATGAATCAGAAATATCGAACTGATTCGATGTGAAAATTGAAATTATCAGATCAATTTATTGGATCAATTATGAATCAGAAATACTGAATTGATTCCAAGTAGAAATTGAAATTATCGGATCAATTATGAATCAGAAATATTGAACTGATTCACTGTAAAGATTGAAATTATCGGATCAATTATGAATCAGAAATATTGAACTGATTCAGAGTAGAAATTGAAATTATCGGATTAATTATGAATCAGAAATATTGAATAGATTCAGACTAATTCAGAATAGAAATTGAAATTATTGGATCAATTTTATTCTTAAGTAGTAAATCAGAGTTATCAGACTGATTTAAAATATCCTGTATAATGTGCAAAGATTTATGTTATTTTGATAAAAATTTGCAAAAATGTATTTGCAAATATGATATAGAGTTTGTGACTTCATAAGGATGTCGCAGAAAATAAAATTGCGTAAAATGTGTGATTTTGTGGAGATGTAGACCGAACTAGGTCACGTTGTACAAACAAGGAATTCTCAAAATTGAGAAAGCGTATTTGGCAAATTTAATTTATTCATTGTGAAATTTTGTTACTGATTCATACAGTCATTTCTTACAATATATCATGTATATATCTCAAAAGATGAATAGTACATCATGCTATTAGCATAACTAACACATCCATGAGTACATAATATAAAGTACAAAATAAACTGCCCTCATATCACTAGCTGCACATTTGCTTATCTGTACATCTATGAGTAGAAGATCTTTTTACGAACTACATGAGCTTCTAAACAAGCTGACCTTCTAGGCTGTTATTTTGAAATAGCCTGGTGGTGCAACGAGTTTATAACTCATATGGTTGCAATTGTTCAAGCTCCGGATCCGGCCGAAATCCATATGGAGTTTTATCATCATTCATTCTCCTGAAAGTTATCGACACTCGACGGTGCCGAACTCTTGGAATGCAATGTTTCGCTATATCAGCTCCATTTCCTTTCAGAATCAAAACAGATCCTTTCGGTAAGGAAATCTCAACAGATCCCTAAAATTCTCCTGGACCGATGATATCTATATCTGTACCAAATAAGATACTGCTCTCTGATACAAAAGAAACTGTACAAAAGGGACGATCAAAGTCATGATGATCCACATGTGGAGGGATACAATCCCCTTTTTCATAGATGTTGACTATACAACTATTGGGAATACAACTCGATGGCATTATTCTCCACTGTACCAATCATGTAACCATCCATTTTATCATAGGCGGCATTGGCTCCACATGTTCATGTTGTAAGATCCCCGGTAGATTTCCTTGTTGATCTATTTTGTAATTATAGCAACAGCCGCATTGTATTGTAATGCGACCTTTACCCATCATCCATTTTCTGGGCTCCGAATATATCCTTCCAGATAACAATCCCGCTTTGCCTCTGATCTGGAGGTCAGACACACAATCAAGTATCTCCTGTTGTTCTGTGGGAGAAAAAACATCCGTATATAGTTCTAGTCCCTCCAGAATATTGATATATTCTCCATCAATTATCTCAAAATGTTCAAAAACGTTACATTTAACATTATGGATTCTTGCAAGTTCAACATTGCTTGGATATGCCGGGTAGTGTGTTTCATCATTCAACTGATTATCAATAATCGGTTGCCATACTAGCGGTGGTATTACTTCCACCGGATTATATGCCTCAATTTGAATTGGCACATAAAAAGGATCCCATGGATAATACTGGATTGTATTTGTATCGTCGATGGGTAAATCATCATATCTTAACAGCTCATCAGCTGTTGAGTAATCACCATAATTATGATACTGTCCAAGGTGTAACACATTGCAACTTGGACATTCTACAAAAGCTCCGGTAGAATGTCCTTGATCAAGTGTTGCGGTATGACAGGTAGAACAAACCGAACTGGCATCGGAATGAACCCATACTGGCGATGGGTCTGGACGTCGTAACGACTGTACTTCATCCTCTGTATATGGAAGACTATCAGAAGACTCCTTCATGTTGATTGTTGACATTATACATATATTCTTCTGGAATCACGGATAATTTTTCTTTCTCTTTCCTTGCTTTAGCTAATGCTCTTTGTTTCTTTCGATCGGCATTTCTTAGCCGAGTCCTCCGTAACGAGGCGAAAGGTATTTTTTGTTCATCGGCAGCTATGCTATCAAATGCCCTGCTGTAGTAGCTACCATGGAGGGCAAACGTCGGCTTGGCCCTTCCATGGGATCTGATTCTTCAACGATTTCTTTCCCTTTTAAGGAAGAGAGACTCTTGGTACTGAATTTAAGCAGTGAGGGCAATCCCTCTTTTTCTTGCTCTTGAACGGTATTCATCAGTGGATTTTCGTATTCTATATTAATATCCTCAAATTTCATGTCAAAATCAATTATCCCTCCTTGCGGTATGTCTACTTTGTTGAAAGCAAAGTTCAGACCATCTTTGAAAGCAAAGATCAGTCGTGATTCTGACATCTTCTCCTTTAAATTATCAGAGAGATATCAGTGAGTTTGAAAAAAAAAATTTTTTATGAATCAGAACAAAACATAATTCAATCAATATATATTTTATCTTATTAATATATATAGAAGAACGGACATAATATATGACAATAAGATTTTTTTATTAGATTTTCAATGACAAAATAAAATTTATATAGTCATAGACTTTTTAGGCCATATAAATAACCTCAGAATTATCTGAAGTTCACACAAATTTTTCATATATACATGGCAAACTAATAGCAGCAGGCGTCGTTATGTTATGTAGTAGGCTTTTAAATATCGTCCATTTATTGGAAGCATGGGCCTTTCTCCTTGAGAGTTGATGAGTTGGTAAGCTCCTCCGGCGTAGACCTTCTCAATGACAAATGGTCCCTCCCAAGTTGGTTCAAATTTTCCACCTATCTTGCGACGTGCAAGAATAGGTCTTTGAGAACAAGGACCAGGTCACCAATTTTAAATGTCCTTGGGCGGACCAATTTTTCATGAGCTCGTATCATCTTTGCTTGATATAGCTCCAGATGTTGTTGTGCTTGTAGACGTTTTCCCTCAAGACTTTCAAGTTCTTCAAATCTGAGTTTTGCATTTTCTTCAGTTGTAAGTTGATTTACAATAGCGATTCTGAGAGACGACGTCTGTATTTCTAATGGTAATATGGCCTTTGACCCGTACACGAGCATGTAAGGTGACATTGAGTGGGAGTTCTGAACGTCGTTCGGTAGGCCCACAGAGCTTCTAGCAGTTTATTGTGCCAGTCACGTTTATTTTCATTGAGTATTTTCTTCAAAATTTGTACAAGTGTTTTGTTGAAGGCTTCAGCTAACCCATTTG
>NW_018165674.1:75038-76247 GCF_001263595.1 Phalaenopsis equestris | reverse complement strand
CGTAGCCACATTTGATCAAACGATCTCCTATATAGAACACCATTTATGAGAGCGTATTACAAAGCTCTCTTTGTAATCTGGTTTGCCTCGGACTTATCCTCTGGCAGCTTTCCAATATACAAATATTCTATTAATGGATTCCGCCAGTCTTCATTGATATTTACAATTACATTTATTGTGTCCTCTTCTTTTCCAAGTTTATGTAAGGTTTCCATGTCAATTTTGGATAGAACCTGTCTACCCTGTACCGTGATTTCTATAGAATACTTCGGGGGACATGCCAATTCCTTAGCAAGTTTTGCTAGAGCATCAGCATGTGCATTATTTACCCGAGGAATCTGATAGAAAGTCACATTGGGAATCTGTTCCAGCAATTTCATTGTGTACTGCGTGCACTGGTAATATTCTGACAATCTAGGCTTAAAAACTTTGTATTGTCCAACAATTTGCTGAATGATGAGTTGGGAGTCACCATAGATAGTAATATCTTTTATGTCCATTAAGATTGTTAATTCTAATCCTGTAATCAGAGCTTCGTATTCTGCTTCATTATTGGTGCAAGGCTCTGTCAGGTGGTATGAAAATCTTAGCATACCCTTATCTGGACCTCTGTCAGGTGGTATGAAAATCTTAGCATACCCTTATCTGGAGTGATAAAAATCTAACCAATTCCTGCTTTTCCTGGTATGATTGTGCCTTTTGGCTGATCTTTTTTGGCTGAGGAAGCACCATCGAAGTACATTTCCCAATGTTGTATACTGGAGGAACCTGTATATAAAATTTGTTCATCTGGTAACTCGTCATTAAGTGGGGACCCAGCTGGTAACGGGTGTGTAGCAAGAAAGTCTGCTAGTATTTGTCCCTTGATAGCACGTAGGGGAACAAAAGTTATTTCAAATTATAATATAATAATATCATCGACCATCTTGCCAGACGTCTGGAGAGTGTTGGTCGTGTCATTAAATATTGTAAGGGATTAATTCTTGAAATCAGAGTTACCTTATGAGAAAGCATGTAATGCCTGAGCTTTTGGACTGCAAAAATTAAAGCTAGACAATGCTTCTCAATTGGTGGATACCTTATCTCCGTTGGTATTAGCCGACGACTTAGGTAATATAGTGCATTTTCTTTGCCCTCGTGATTAACTTGGGCTAGTAAAGCTCCGAGCGAGTAATCTAAAGCTGCGGTATAAAGTATCAAAGGTTTTCT
>NW_018165674.1:73193-73959 GCF_001263595.1 Phalaenopsis equestris | reverse complement strand
TAGTTTGTCTTTTGAGATTTTCTTTGGTAAATGTCCTTGTTGAATTAACTTTTGCACATAAGGCGAGATATAACCAAAAGGTAATTCCATTAATTCATTAGGATCATCCAAATTTATATGATTTTCAGAGTTTACAGGAGTAGAAGCAGAGTAAAATTTGATCGGCTTTGAACCAGCATAAGGGACTTCCTTAACCTCTAAACTCTCAACCTTTTGAGGAAAGATCGGAGTGAGGTTCAAGGTGTTCACATAGTGGTTTATCCGATCGTACATCGTCTCATATTCGCTTTTTTCATCATCTTCTAAGGAGATCCTGTACTGAGGTTTCTTCTGTTTTGTCATCATTATTTCATCTTTGGAACTGTCTTCATCACCAATATTGATGATCAACTTAGTCCTTTCAACAATTGGATCGGTTCTTCTTCGTCCACTTCCCCGGCCTCGATCTTGAGTGCGTGCACTAAAAGAACCTCCACCATTATGCTGTCAGGAGGTTAAAGAGGTAGTTGAATGGTCTTCTTTTTGTTCTTTTTCTAATTTTTTATTTGTTATAACTTCTCGGGAGAAGACAGTTTTCTTTGGAGGTGTATAGTAAACAGCATCTTCATGAATATCAACCTCATGTACTGAAAATGGTTGTAAATCTCCTTTAATGCAATATTCTTGTTTTTCTTTGTAATATTTGATGCATTGGTGTAGAGACGACGGAACCATATTGTTCTCATGAATCCAAGGTCGACCAAGTAGAGCGTTGAAAGAGGTCTCG
>NW_018165674.1:71420-72962 GCF_001263595.1 Phalaenopsis equestris | reverse complement strand
TAAACAAATCTCTGGATCAAGCAAAGCCGTAACCAGAGCTTCCCTCATCTCCTTTGACAGGATCAGAGCGTCATAGATGCTTAGTCGGGCCGGCAACTTCCTAAGATGTGCTAGCACGTTGTAATCCACTTTATTTGTTCTTGTGGCTTCATGTTGTTTTTCTATTGGTGGAGGTGGAGGTAGATCTTCTTGAATTACAATTTGTTTCCCTTTATCCGTCGGAGCTATTCTTGGAGGTAACATTTTTCCACTCCTTAAATTTATTTCTGTTATTTCTTCTTGAGATGTTACTATTGAATCTTTCAATGTATCTTCTTTATCAGAAGATTCCAAGTTGATTATTAACGGTGTACCATGGCACTGGAGGATTGGTTCTTCACTTTCGGTGCTATCGTAAGTAGTATCGTTGAAGTCTTCTTTAGTATTAGACTCAAGTATGATAAGTATGATTTGAAGATCATTTTGAGGATCGAGATCGATATTAGGTTGGTTAATCGTTATCACCAAAGAGAGTAAAAACGTAGCCAACATCATTATCATTATATTCATCAGGTTCCAAAGGAACAAAAAGATAATCATACAAATTCAAGGGTTACATTTCATTGGTTGCTTCCCTTTGTCAATGGTTGCAACTGTTCCAGATTTCTTTTCAAAGGCCTTGGTTACTTTTGCCTTTTCGCTGGAATCCATATATTTAATATCTTCTTGAAGACTACTAGCTTTCTTTAGTAGCTTCTCGAAGGAGATTGAAGACTCTGATATGTAGTTTGTCTAGAAACACTCTGAATTTGTTTTATTACTTTCTTGGAGGATTTGCTCCATGCTGTATCCCACCCATCTTTAGTAGATGAGGAAGATCCTTCTGATGATTCTTGTATATGATCCAGAACTTTCTTGAGTTTGTTCCAGGTTGAACTCCATCCGCCCTCTTTAGTGTACGGATCTAGTTGGGAAATTGGTTTATCCGAGATTACATTTATCGAACCTTTTTCAGGCTCTTTTAAATATTCGTTCGGGATAGAGATATTCCCTTCTTTAATGTTCTTTTCAAGCCAATCCTTGAAAACAAAACATTCTTCGATCGTATGTCCTAACATTCTGTGATACGGACAATAATTTGGCTCATTCTTCTTATTAACTTCTTCAGGCTTCTTTGGTTCTGGAAGTTTAAATTCTGTATTCTGTATCAGACTTTTGAACATTTTGGAAATAACTTCATTCTTGAAAGAGTATACTATCGCTCGTCTTTCTGCAAAAGCTATCTTTCTTCTTTGAGACGACTCTCCTTGAGATGGCTGCTGACTAGACTGGCTAGTCTGTTTCTGGATTTGTTGTGATGAAGACGGACGAGGATTTTCTGAATATATTTTCATTGGTTGCTTCCCTTTATCAATTGTTACGACTGTTCCGGATTTCTTTTCAAAGGCCTTAGTTACTTTTGCCTTCTCATGAGAATCTATATGTTTGATTTCTTCCTGAAGACTGCTAGCCTTACTGAGTAGCTTCTCGAAGGATTTGATGGTGAGTCCCTTGAGAATGAAA
>NW_018165674.1:68403-70901 GCF_001263595.1 Phalaenopsis equestris | reverse complement strand
TCTTTTCTTTGTTGCTCTTCTTTGTTTGCCGATGTTACTTCTCTTCTTTCTTCTGTAATGTGTATGACTTCTGGTTGATTGACATCTGGTGATGCTGTCTGCGGTATTTGTGACTGCCCTTGGATTACAGCTATAGCAGCAGTCATTTCTTCTATCTTTTTCTCCAGTGAACTGACAAGTTCATCTTTTTGGAGAAGGGCTCTTTGCATTTCTTCAATGACATTTTCATCTCGTGAAGATGCAGAAGCTCTTGTTTCAACAACATGAATATCCATGAAGTCTTCTTCTAGATAATCATTGTAATCAAAATCTTCATCTTCTTCATTTACTCAAATTCCATGTTCCCGTGCTAACTCATAAATCTCATCTCGAAGTTTTTCAACTTTATCTTCGATGTGCGATATATCATTCGCTTTTGGAGTACCCTGTGGGGTTTCTTTCTCCATTTCATTGGCAGTAATTGTAATAATGTCAGATACTTCAGATTCTAATTTTATTTCTTGAGTAGGTTTATTAAACTGTATCGGTGATACAACTTTGGGTACCCACATCTTCTTTTTCAATAATGATGATTCAGGACAAGTTATCAAAATGTTGAGAAGAAGTGTGTTCCTCTTTGTGTATACCATATACAGTGTTAGATAAATATCTTTGTGGAATTCTTGGACCCAATCTTGATTTTATGGGTCGATGTTTTGTGGTATCAAATCTATTTCCCAAACGGGACCAAATAGAAGTATGAGTAGATGTATTTTGTTTAGACTTAACATCTCTCAAAACTTCTTCTCTCATCCGAGGGGATATTGCATTTCCCATTCGTCTGAGTAACTCATGGACTGAACAATTTTCTTTAGCAGCCAATTATTGAAAAATTGTACTAACTTGAGAAATGGGATGCAATTTCTTCTCTCCCCTACTCTGCTCTTGAGAGATTGGCAGTGTAGCAACAATCTTTTGGACATCCTCATGTCCCTCAGTATTCATAAGAGGATAAAATTTGCCTTTCCTTAACATTGGATAGATTTATGGTAATTCTTCCTCCTTTTGATAAAATCCTTCTTCAGTAGGTATTTTTTCAGAGATATGCTTTTTGGCTGCTTTTCGGGCTTTCCTATTGTGGTTTCTCTTCTGAGATCGGGTCAAAGGTACAGTCTTTGAACTCGATCCTATTTCAAAAGTTGAAGGTGCAGCAGTTAATCCTTCAGTCGAATTTCCTATTATCATGATTTCTTTTCCCTTAGTGGCAGGGACAACCGTCTTTGTTGATGTTATTGTATCAGTAACAAAGGTCTTAGTTTTCTTGTGAACTGGAAAGTCATCAAGAGAATTCAAGTTGAATTCAGTAGCAGGTTCTTGTATTTCTGGAGCAGCAACTTTTACAACAACAAAAGGGGCCTTCCCGAGGATAACCTCGAGATCTCCAAATCCTGTTCCAAACTTGATGGTAGTAGCAATTTTGCGGGCCTCGCGGCTCGTTGGCAGGTTGCAGGTGAATGTTAAAGTTGGGTTGGTCATTGCAGGAACTTTGCAAAAGAAAGTGCTGGGGTTAGTTATATGGCGAAAGTATTGTAGTTTTAGTGCAAACACTAAAGAAAGTATGAAGACTAAGTTCCCAAACTTTCAACAAGGTTTGATTAAAATTTGCGGAATATTACCTAATTTAAAATGTTTTAAGACCCAGTGCGGGACCCACTTTACATAATGTCCAGGTGGAACTAGTCCACCTATACACTTATCGGGGATCCGACCTCATATAAAGATCAAAACGTCCTTAATGACCTTCCGAATCATTTTGTCCAAGGCTGATTGAACAAATGATTAAGTTGGGTTGGTCATTGCAGGAACTTTGCAAAAGAAAGTGCTGGGGTTAGTTATATGGCGAAAGTATTGTAGTTTTAGTGCAAACACTAAAGAAAGTATGAAGACTAAGTTCCCAAACTTTCAACAAGGTTTGATTAAAATTTGCGGAATATTACCTAATTTAAAATGTTTTAAGACCCAGTGCGGGACCCACTTTACATAATGTCCAGGTGGAACTAGTCCACCTATACACTTATCGGGGATCCGACCTCATATAAAGATCAAAACGTCCTTAATGACCTTCCGAATCATTTTGTCCAAGGCTGATTGAACAAATGATTCTGCAGGTCAAAAGAATTGACTGTACTTTTCCAAGTCTGAAATGGGTAAAGTATGTCAACAGAAGAAGGGTAATCTGGTCCAAAAGGGATATGGACACATAACCGATGTATAAAGATAATTTTTCTTGATTTTAATGGAGAGAAGCTTGTCCCCAGCGGAGTCGCCAGAAGCTGTCGGCACTAATTTTGGTGTGGGGTTTGCCCGTAAGAAGCTGTTGGTCATCGGAATTGAAATCCCTTTGCCCGCTTCGGAAGGACGTTAAAAAAATTTAGTTTTGAAAAAGATGAAGTCAAATTGACCCCATAATTTTCATAGTTTAAATAAAAGAGCGCTTTACCTCAAATCGTGTATCTATC
>NW_018165674.1:28011-62398 GCF_001263595.1 Phalaenopsis equestris | reverse complement strand
ATTAGAGGTTAGGACCAATATGTGGAATCTCAAGTTGAGCAAAGAGAAGAATTTTGAATTTCTAATGGTGAGGATACCTTTTCTAGTTTTCTAAGACTAGTCAATAGGAAAGTCCTATGGCTAGACCTAAGCTACTAAAGAAGTTTTCTAGACCTCAACCAAAAGTGAGGTCAACAGAGGGGCAAAAGGCTAAGTTAGGTATTTTGATTAAATTGATGTGCCAACCACCCTATTTAAGCTTTGGACCAATGGAGTTTCCATTTGGGTCCTCTATGTACTGGTCTTATGTAAGCCCTAGCTTAGGGCAAGTGGGTTTAGGGGACCATCAACATGAGTCTCCCAAAAGATCAAGGGATCAAAGTCATCAAGTTTGAGTTCAGGGTTGTGAGTGGGATGTAATGTGCAAGTGAGTGACAGTGTATGCACCAGCTTAAGACCAACTCCCAGAGGATTGACCTAAGTCCAAACAATCCTATGGGGACTCCCCTTGAGCTCCCTCAATTGGATTGGCCCCACCTACTAAGTGCTAGAGGTGATGACCAATATGTGGAACTTCAAGTTGAGCAAGGAAGAGTTTAGAGTTTCTAATGGTGAGGGTTCCTTTTCTAGTCCTCTAGGAATATTTAACAGGATTGTCCTATGGCTAGACCCTAGGCTACTAAAGAGGAAACTAAACCTCAACCAAAAGTGAGGTCAACAATTGGTCAGTTAAACTTGATTATGCTTTGTGGGCTTTTAGGACTGCATATAGAACTCCTATACAAATGTCCCTATATAGGCTAATATTTGGGAAAGCTAGTCATTTACTAGTTAAACTTGAGCATAAAGTATTTTCGGCTAATAAGAAACTCAATTATAATTTAAACGATGCTAGTGAGAAAAAAAACTATTACAATTAAATTAGCTTGAAGAGATAAGGAATGAATCTTATGAGAGTGCTAATATTTATAAGGAAAAGATGAAAAAGTGCATGGTCAAAGATTCTTACAAAAAATGTTGAGCGAGGGCAAAAAGTTTTGCTATATAATGCAAGATTAAGATTATTTCTAAGAAAACTTAAGTGCAGGTGGATGGGGCCCATTTTTTTTGATAAAATTTTATCCTATGGAGCTGTGGTTATCAAAGATCCTAAAACTGAGAAAATATTCAAAGTGAATATTCATAGACTGAAACCCTATATTTTATGGGATCAACTTAAATTAAATGATCTTATGTTGTTGGGTCAACGACAATAAGCATTGACTACGTCATGCTTACGACATAAAACCAAGAGCTTTATGAGAGGAAACCCATAGTTATCAGTGTGTATTTGTTTTTAATGATTTGTTATTATGTTAGATTAAGGGAAATGTGGTCATATTTTTGAATATATAATGATATAGTGAGGATTCTAATAACCTAATTAAAAACTTAAGCGAGCTAGAATGCATATTTGGACGTTAAGAAGACTTATGCCAAAGTAAGCGTCGATGCTTAAGTGTTAACACTCGGTGTTTAAGCATGAAAGTTAAAAAAAAACATGTAGAATTATTATTCTAGAAAGATTAAATGTGGTTTAGTTGCTTTAAATGTGGTTTAGTGGTTCGTGAACGTGGGTAGTGGATCTGGGCTTCATCTAAGGCCTATAAACAGCATGAGAATGAAGAGAACTTTTTCCTCACTTCAAATTTTCATCCTAAAGTTTAAGTGAAGAGAAAAAGAGTGTGAGAACTTACAAAAATGTTTTCTTTGGAGATTGAAATGAAGAAAAAGAAGAAGCCATTAAGAAGAGGTTCATGAGTCAAAGTGCACAAGAGTTATACAACATTATCATAGCCGTTAGTATAGAAGGAATAACAGAGAAAATTACAAAAGTTGAGATCGACATAGCTTCAATTGAAGCAAAAGTGGATGAGACTAACACATGCTTGGAGCATATCCGATGGCAACTCAAAATGCAATTCAGCCATACAAGTCATATAGAAGAAGTGGACAAGGCGCTGTATTTGAAAAACAAGTGGATTGAAGAATTGTCCATATGAGTTTTTCACCACCATCCATTCTATCAAATCTATATTCTGAATACCCCAGGTGAAACAAGTGAAAAACTAGGTTATGTTCCACTAGAAGGAGAATGGAATTAAGTTTGAGAGTCAAGTGTTAGTTCATAGTTAGTTTTTGTTTAGTTTAGGTGTTTTGATGTTAAGTTTGTTATGTATTTTAATTGATGTGTTTATGAGATATCTCATCCAAGAATCTTTGGATTGAAGAAAATATGTGTTTGTTTGTAAGAGTGTTTGTATTTGTTAAGAAAATTGTGTTTGTATTTATTTTGAAAAATTATTAAAAGTGTTTTTTTGTGTGAAAAATTATGTGTTATTTAATGTTCAATTGAAATTGTGAAAATTTGTGAATTTTGAGAAAGAGGAGAATATAAGGGGAAGAATATAGTTATTAAGATTTATAAAACCATTTAGAGGTGGATAACTTAGGCAAGATGTGCATTTAACTTAAAAATTTAAAATATAAAAAAATGTTCACTGGAGCCTAAGCGCCAAAACCCCCCCGCTTAAGTGCAGGTTAACTGAGATGTAAGCGCTTAAGCACCATACTAGTTGTGCTTAAGCACCAGTTCACTTAAACCGGTTCGCGAACGGTTAAAGGTGAAAAATTGAGCCGAAAATTGCCATTCCCTCCCCCTGATGTTGTCTTCTTTCTCTGGCGTTCGTGATTTTGGATCTAGAGCATCTCTCAAGTTGAAGATTTCTTGGTGGAATTGAGCCAAATTTGATAAATTTTCTCTTCTCAAGGTAAGAGCTTCACTTATAGGTAGAAATTATTTATTTTCAACATATATTTGGAGTACATTATGAAATTATGCAAAAATCACTATTCATGGTGAAAACTTAAGAAAAATCTATGGAAGATACATGAAAATGATAGTTTAAGCTTTTGGGAGTTAAGTTTAGTGATTTAGACTTGAGTTTTAGATTTATTGTGAATTTCATGTAATTTTTAGAACATGGAAAAAAAAATGAAGAGGAGCAACGAGAAGTACACTTTAGATTCTAGCAAATTTGTTTGTTCAAAAGCTCTAGATCGATATGTAGAAGCGATGCAGTCAAGAAAGTTGATTCCTGAGCGGTGTTTTAAAAATTCGGGCGGAGCTGTGGAAGATTTGATTCTTCACCGATAGTGAAAATGTTTCTATTGTTTTTCTGTTGTAGCGGTCATTTCTGTAGTTTGGGAGTTTTATGCTAATCTCCCTGAGGCAGAAGAAGATCAGGTCATGGTGAGAGGGAAATCAATAACTTTTCCCCTGAGGTAATCAATTCTTTTTACTAGTTACCCCAAGTTTATGTTTTTATTCAAATTATAATCCTACTGAGGGAGTGTTAGACAAGTTTATTTCTTCATTGACTGCAGGAAGAGGATCGTGGAAAATAACAAATGATAGGAGAGTAAATTTTCCTACGTCAAAGCTTGATGCCACAACAAAAGCGCGGCATTATTTTATTTCATCTTGTCTACTCCCTACAAACCATCTGAGCAAAGTTACAAGAGTAAGAGCCATTCTGAACTACTGCATTCAGTAGTGAAAGCTGATTGATATTGGATCCTTAATCGATCAGGTGATCACTAGTTCTGCCAGAGCTGCCACTACTGCAGAATTGTGATTTACATCCTTAATCTTTCTTTATGCGAGCAGGCTGGTGTGAGATTTGGTAGTTTGGAGGAGATTATGTAGCCACGAGAGCTTATCACGAGTGTCAATTTGAAAACTTATTCAGAGCATTCTATATTTGGCTAGAGAGGAGGATACTACTTCACGAGCATCTACATCACAATGCCAATCGACTAGTCCTGATTCACAATCACAATTAATGCAGAGGATGTTAGATGACATCACTACACTGGGGATAGCATATTGAATTTAGAGAATTATGTAGGACATATTGATACTTATATGATGAGACATAGTGATTATGAAGAAAAATATCACACATCTTTGGAAAGCCTTATCAGGGGTGACCAAAGTGTGGTATTTCCTTCATATCCACATTTCCCTCACTATGAGCCTATGAATTTTTGGGATTATGATGATGAGGATGATGATGAGAAAGAGGATTGATTTGAATATTTTGATTGTATGAACTTTTATGAGTTGTAGTTGTTTAGACTGCTACTCTTTGATATGTGTAGTTGTTTGGACTGATGTTGTTATATGTGTTGTTAGTTGTTATGTTCAATACCGTTGCGATGTTTAAAAGTGTATTTGTTTTGTTGTGAGTAGTTCTGTTTTGTTTTTGTGGTAATAATTATGTGAACATGGTTGTTTAGTTGTATTGTGTTGGTTTGTGAAGAAATTATTCCAGAGATATTAGGAAGGTTTAAAATATTGCTAACTTTCACTTAAGAATTTCAAGTTTAAATTTTCAATTTACTACCATTTATTTACTTTATGTTCTAGTTATGAATTTATGTTGGTTTGTATTATTTGCTTTTATTTTATTCTCTATGACATAGAAGTTTGTTGAATTTCATATATGTTAAAATTAAGTTAAAATTTGATCAAATTATTTTTACTCATGTTTTTAATTTTTGTACTTGTATATTTAGGATATGAAAATTCCTATATATGGAGTGGCGGCTGGCTTGGAGTTTTCTCTGTTAGGGTTTCCATGGACTTCCTGAGGTTTCTGGTAGCTACTGGCTCTTGAATTCTTAGTTTTCTCCCTTTCCTGTGGCTGTTCTCTTTTCCTTTGCTCATTCTAGCTAGGTTTTTTGGTGTTTCCTGCTTTTCGGTAAAACATTTTTTGAATTTGATACTGTTCCATTGAGCTGTGTTGTTTTGGCTGAGCTTAAAAATATGGATTTTTCCACCAATATTCAATGGGCTAAGGCCACATTTGCTGATGTAGTGTGTAAAGGAGTTACCACTATTAATGACTGATGATCTTGTATTCCCCCAGAGCTACCATGAGGTGGATGACCTGATTATTAAACCTCTGAGTAGGAAGAATGGGAAAGTGGCAATCATTTATAATGATACAGATATTCAAAATTAGTCCGAGGTCTGTAAATTTACTCTTATAGGCAAGTTTCAGCTGGGACACCCTAAAATGGAAGCTATAAGGAAATATTTTGATGGCATTAAACTCAAAGGTGCATGGAGGGTGGGCTTTATTGATGGCAGACACAACCTAATTAACCTTTCAAGAGAGGATGATTTTGCTAGAATCTTCTCCAAATAGCTCTTACAGATAGAATGTAAAACTATGAAGATCTTGAAATGGTCCACTGAGTTTAACCCTAGTAAGAAGCTCCATGTAGTTCCTATTTGGTTCAAACTTCCAGGGTTAAAGCTACATTTATTCAACCATAAAGTCCTGTTTAATATTGGCCAAGCATTGAGTAAACCTCTAAAATTGGATGTTCCTACTTACGACCTTTCCAGACCTTCAGTTGCCAGAATCTTAGTAGCATCACCCTCGACATCACCCTCCCTGTTGTTGAGGAAATATGGCTAGGGACTGAGCACAATGGCTATTGGCAAAAGATAGTTGCTGAACAAAATCTCTACTACTGTTTCCATTGCAGCATGTTTGGGCATACTGATAACAAATGTTACAAACTCCATCCCCATCTCAGAAGGTCTACTAGTGGGGTCCCTAAGGAGGCTGACCCATTCCCTGTGGAACCCTTGGATGGGCATCTGATAGAAGAGGAAAATGATAATCCAGTAAATCATCATATTACCAAGGTCATTGTTGATGCTGGCCCTCAGGGCACTAACCTAATCCAAGTAGTTGACCATGGAATTGAAGATCGGCATGATGCTAATAGCCCTTGTAGCAATGCCAATAAAGAAGCAGACCATCCAATCACCAACAAGATGATAAAAAAAGCAATAAACACAGATTGTGCTAGTGCTGAAACTGATAATGAAACAGACATTCCTGTGGTTCAAACAAATCAGAATGAAGGGGAAGAGGTGACCCTTAGGGATCAGCCTATTGATACTACAATAATTGAGGCTTTGCAGACAACATTGGATGATGAATGACTTGTCCAAAAGTCTAGAAAAAAGAAGAAGGGCTTCCAGGTATTGAATACTGTAAAGGAGGGAACTTACACCCTCAGGGATAGAAAATCCTATATAGAAACTAAGGAGGATATGGCTAAAGCTAGAAGGAGGGGTAAATTAATATCTATTGGATGATGAATATTCTTTGCTGGAATGTTAGGGGATTGACACATCCTAAATCCCTTTACAGACTTATGACCTTGAATAGGATGTATAAATTTCAGCTGATGGCTATTTTGGAGCCAATGGTCTCCAAAAACTCCTAAAGAGTCATTAATAAATTCCCTGGTTTTTTACATCTCTCTAATCAGAATAACAAAATTTGGGTGCTACATAGGAGGAGGTGTCTTGCAGCATCCTGTGGGATCACCAAAAATTTCTCCATATTAAGTTTCAATTTGGGGGTCAGGAAGGTCTGGCAACTTTTGTTTATGTTGGGTGCTCTCCAAGTGCTAGAAAGGAGCTTTGGGATAGTTCAATTGCCATAAGCAGCTATTGAAACTCTTTTTTGATGGTTGGTGGGGAATTTAACTGTATTTCTGTCCCTTCTGAAAAGTTGGGAGGAAACCCTCCTGATATTAACCAGATTAATTACTTTAATGATAAAAACAACTTGGTTGGTCTATATGACCTTGGTTTTTCTGGTCCAAGGTTTACCTGAAGGAGGGGCCGTCTTGTGGAAGGTTAGACAAAATGTTTGTGAATTCCCTTTGGCTTAGTGAGTTCCTACATACTTCAGTGAAACATCTCAGCCTGATAGGATCGGATCACAGACTATTGCTTCTGATTATTTATGCATCTAATGCTAAGAACTAGTCAAGCTTTAGATACCTCTATATGTGGTCTTCTCACAAAGACTTTCTTAATCAGGTCATTATGGTTTGGAGGGATTGCCATCACTCTAACCCTCTGATTATGTTATGGCAACAGCAAAAGAAGTTAGGAAAGCATTTATCTAATAGGAATTGGAATACAATGAGAGACATCAACTTGAAAGTGTTGGAGGCTGAAAAGAATGTTGAACATTTGGAAGATGGCTTAGAGGCCAACCCAGAGTTGGAGAAGAATTTAATGTTAGCAAATGAAAATTTGATGAATTCCATCTGCATGCAGGAGGAGTTTAATGTCCAAAAATCTGCAAATACCAGATTTTGTTAGGGGGATAGAAACTTAAAATATTTTCATGCTTGTATCAATTATAAAATAAAGTGTAATATTATAAATAAGATTAAGGATACTGCTGGGCAGTGGCTCCATTCTGAAGACCTGATTGTTGTTAGTGCTGTCAATTATTACCAAACACTTTTTAACCAACCTCCAGTTTTTAGGCATCCTATTCAACAGGAATTGTTTTTCATGGATAAGAAATTTACTAGAGGGCTAGACCTGGCTTCAATTCCTGGGGAAGAGGAAATCTGGTTTGCTCTGACTTCCATTGATAGCTCCAAAGTGGCAGGTCCTGATGGCTTTTCTGTTGATTTCTATAAGAAATCCTGGAGGATCATTAAAGATGATATTATTAAGGCTGTCCAAAGTTTTTTCAGAGGTTTGGATCTTCCCAACTACTTTAAATGCTCAACTATAACTCTAATTCCCAAAACTTCTTCTGCATCCTCTTGGGATCATTTCAGGCCTATCAACCTTACCAATGTGCTCTCTAAAATTATTAGTAAGGTGATATCTAACATACTCCAACCCCCAGCTCATTAGTGAGAATCAGTCAGCTTTCATAAAAGGGAGAAGCATGGTGGAGAATGTTCTGTTGGCTAAAGAATTAATGATGGATCTGGATAAGCATTGCAGAGGTGGGAACCTAATATTTAAATTGGACATTAGAAAGGTTTATGATACCATTAACTGAGAGTTCATTGAGGAAGTGCTATATGCTAAGAGATTCACACATCAATTTATCTTGCTGATACACATATGGCTAAGAAACAACTCTCAATCAGTGTTGATAAATGGTAAATCTCATGGTTTCTTCACTTCATTTAGAGGAATCAAGCAAGGTGACCCCTTATTTCCTAATATATTTCTTATTGTTTTTTATTACCTCTCTAAACTCTTGAATCATCTTTTGGTTTCATCCCCTCACACACTCTACAGTAATAGATCTAACCTTGCAGTGAATCATTTAGCATTTGCTGATGATGCTATTATCTTTGCTAAAGAAACTAAGCCAGCTGTTAAATTGGTTCTTCAATGCCTGGAGAAGTTTCAGGAATGATCAGGTATGCAATTCCACACTAAGAAATGCCAATTGGTGTTCAACAAAAGAGTTAAGCCTAAAATCAAGCATTGGATTTCAGACCTCAGTGGATTCAATTCCAACTCTTTGCCTTTCAAATACTTGGGCACTTTGTTATTGAAGGGGAGAACTAGGTAAGTCCAATTTGATGAGTGTGTCACCAAAATTCAGAACAAGCTGAACTGCTGGGCTAACTCCTTTCTTTCCAATGGGGGTAGAGTTACTCTTCTCAAATGTGTCTTTACAGCTCTTCCATCCTACATCTCTCAAGTTTCTGTAATGAAGAAATCCACCAAATTAATTCTGGAAATAATGTTTAATAGATTCTTGTGAGCAAGTCAGAGGAAACAAATGCATTTGACCAGGTGGCAAAAACTTTGTGGGAGCTCTAGAGCTGGTGGGCTGGGGTTCAAAAGTATCCAACAAATCTCCCAAATCAACTTCTGTAAGCTTTGGATTATGTTCAGAGCTCAAAGTTCTCTATGAGCTAAATTCCTGAAGGGCAAATACTGTAGAGAAACTTGTCACTCCCTTGTCACTAAGAGACTAGGTGATTCCAGGGCCTGGACTAATATGCTAACGGTAAGGACACAAGCTAATAACTTATTTATTTAGAAATTGGGAGAGGAAAAGATTAATATTTGGTTGGATAATTGGACTGGTGAGGGCTTAATCAACCCCTCATCTCTTTCTCACCTTAATCCTTCAACTCAGGTGGCTGAGTTATGGCTTCATTGTGATTGGAATCAGCAAGCTCTAAAGAATATACTGGATAAAAAAATTCTACAGAAAGTCTTAAAATGCAGCATTGAGAGAGATAGTAAAGATAAACTAATTGTGAAAAAGAAGGTGTCCCAGTCTTTATCAGCATCCATATCAAACTTTTGTTTTCCACAACAAGAAGTCAATTGGGGCAAATGTGTGTGGAATAAATTTTCCTCCCCTTCTATGTCATTTTTCTCTTGGAGATTATTTCATGGCATTCTTCCCACAGATGACATACTGAAGTTAAAAGGTTTGAGAGGCCCCTCTAGATGTGGGTTATGTAAATTTCAAGAGGAAACTATTCAACATTTATTTTTTCACTGTACCAATGTTCACCAAGTTTGGAACTATTTAATGCTTAAACTAAAGTTAAATGTTGTTCAGCTGTCTTGGATGGATTTCTCTCTTAGCTGGAAGGATTGGCAGGCCCAAGCATTACCCCTTATTTCTTGTATCACTACCTAGTTCATATGGATGGCTAGAAATAAGCTAAAGTATGAAGAGACTTATGTGGAAGCTGCTACCATTGCTACTAATTCTTCAGCTACTTGTAGAAATTGTATTTTCATAGGAAGCTTCCTAAAATTCTTTACAACACTTCCTACTGTCTTCCTAGAAAAATAAAGTATGCACTTATTCATTAGGGTTCTCCCCCTACGGGTGGAATTAAAGCGAATACTGATGGTAGTTTTTCTACTCCTTATGCTGGAATAGGAGGGGTGTTCAGAAGTGACAAAGGGAAGTGCTTACTCAACTTCCATTCTCCTGTAAAATCTATGGATCCTCTGAAGGCTAAAACTCTAGCTATTTTCTAAGCTATGTTTATGGCCTAGAAGTGTGGCTTCCCTCCTTAATTATAGAATTAGATTACATGGTCCTAATTGATATCATTGAAGGGAAGACACCTACTCCATGGTACCTGTTGAATTGGATCAGAAGTATTCACTCCTTAAGTGAGGAAATTAGTACCTCCTTCTCCCATATATTGAGAGAAGGAAATAGACCTGCCCACTGGCTAGCAAATGTTGGCCTACACTCTGAGCTCCCTTGGGTAGGCACTTCTCCTACCCCCCCATTCAGAATTATTGTTGAGAGGAGACCTTGTGGCTCTACCTTTCATTAGAGTTTTTTCTGATTAAACTTTGGGAAGGGACTCCTGTTGTCCCTTCTCTATCTCCTTATATATATATATATTTAACATGTAAGGAGCCATGAGTTGCTCTTTTCTTTATATATATATATATATATAATATATATATATATATATATATTGAGGCTCCTTCAAGTGAGAGAATGGGCCAATGATTTTATTTTTTGGGATTTGGGGTACAAAAATTTATCCTTCTGTCATGATTCCTGGTCCCATGTGGAGTTTTCTCCTGGGGAGGATGTCAATAATGATCTTATTGTTTTTGACACTTGGATGAATGATTCCTGGAACCTACCTGTCCTTACTCAGCTGGTGGGGGGGTGGGGCTGATATTGCTAACTATATTTCCACTATTCATTTTGCTCTTCATAAGTCTAACACCCCCATGTTAAAGATGAATTCTATTGGTTCTATTTCAAAAACTATCTATCATTCGTCTTATCATTTTCAGAATACTCTGTGGGGGAATAGTATTTGGAATCATGCCCTTACTCCTTCTATGTCTTTTTTGGCTTGTAGGATCTTTCATCATTTACTCCCTTGCGATGATATTCTTAAACTCAAGGGTTTGAGGTTAGCCTCCTGTTGTGTGATGTGTAATGTTGATGAGGAAACTATGGAGCAGTTATTTTTCACTTGCCCTTTCGCTTTACAAATCTGGAAGATGGGGGGTCGTTGGTTTAGTACCGCTATGTATCCTGCTTTGGACTAAATTTCCACTACCTATTTATGTAACCCGTACGGAAGGTGTAATCATTTTTTTCAGATCTATCCTTACACTATTTATTGGTTCCTTTGGATGGCTCGGAACGATATAAAACATGATAATGACAAGGCTCTTTGCTCTGATGTTTTTGCCAATATTATAGCTTTTACTCTTAGATTTTTTAAGTTTAGTGGTATGAAGGATGGGTTTTACTCTGGTATTACCTATTTTGACTCTCTTGTACACCCTTCTCCGGGGAGGACGACTCTGTCGCATCTACAATTATTAGTGAGATGGCGTCACCCTCCTATTGGGTTGGTGAAAATTAATATAGATGGGAGTTGGAACCCTGTTAGTACTGGTTTTGGTGGAGTTGCGAGAAATGATAAGGGTAACTGTATTCTATTTTTCTCTTCTATTTCCTCTGCTGCTTCGCCTTTAGAAGCTGAAGCTCATGCAATTTTGATGGATGTTACTATTGCGGCGTCTTTGAATTGGTATAATCTTGAGATTGAGACTGATTCCAAGCTTCTCTATGATATCTTAAATTTTGGTAAATAAGGTGATTTGGGATATTTCTTACTATATAAATTTTATTAAACGTTTCTCCTCTACTATCTCTGTTACCTGGAAGTTTATTCATTGGGAAGGTAATAGGGCAGCTAATTGGGCTGCCCAGCTTGGGGCCACGACCTCTAATGTTATAGTTGGTACGACTCCGCACTCCCCTCTTAAAGTCCTGATGAATGATGACTCTTTGGATGTCCCTTATGTTTGAAATGTTGATGGTTGATATTGCTTGTATGCGGTTTTCCTGTTTTATTTACTAGTTTTATTTACTAAGCATGAAAAAAGCATGAAAATCTCTACTCCGGTTTGGTTTTTCGGTTAGGAGTTTGTGAACCATTATATATCTGCAGATGTTAGGGAGATTTATTTCCTATTTCATGCTCTTGTTCTTTGGACTCATTGCCCCTTGCGACATCATGAGTTATGGGTTTTTAAAGAAGCTTTCCATCGTTCATATTTCCATCGTTCATATTTCAGCTGGGGTTTTGGACATGGTGGGGTAGGTCTCCAACTGTTTAGCTTTTTTGTCATTTACCTCGGCCTGAAGCTCTACCTTTTTATGGCTCATTGATTTATCACTTTGATGCTCTTTTGGCTTGGAGTTTCCCCTTTTTTGTGCAGGTATCTTCCAAATATTTTCCATATACTATTCAACATCGCTGTGGGGAGCTCTACAGTCAAAGATCCTATCGTCTTCATTGTTGGTTTCTTTTTTGCTACACTTATTGACTTTCGGGTATACTTCTCTTGTGTTGAGTATACTTTTGATGCTGGTATTAGTGTGTTCTTTTTGGGATTTTTTTTTGCGTCGAGTTGTCTCGTGGACGAGGAACCCACATATTTTGAGCGAGTAATTTTTGTTGATTAACATGTAAGGAGCCATATGTTGGTCTTTCTTTTTAATATATATATACATATATATATATATATATATATATATATATATATTATGCTAAAATGTTTTATCTTATTAAGAATATAAGTTTGGGGGGGATGAAAAACAATTTTTATAACTTAAATTTTATTTGTTCTCAAATGTACTACAAATAAATTTGATTTTGATTGAAAGAAAAAATGATTATGCATATGAAGTCATATTAGGGAAGTGAATTTTTGAATATAGAAATGCGTAAGAAATTTTAGTTGAAACCTATATAGCGATGAAGAAAAATTTAAGGTTAAGAATTTTTAGTGTAGAAACGATAATTATTGTGTAACTATCTCTAGTAGGAGAAGTTGTAATTTTGAAAAATGTAGAAGGTTTAGACTTTTATTTTCAATACTTAAATTACTTTTTTTAAAAATAATTTTCAAAATTATTACTATATTTTTAAGTAAAGGATATATATCAAACCTTTGCTTTAAGAAAGGAAGAGTAGAAAGGAAGAGTGGCTTTAAGAAAGGAAGAGTGGAATTCAAAACCATTAAAGACCTATCCAGATATAACAATCCTCACTTAAACAAAAGTAAGGATTAACAAGATTCTAAAAGAAAAAGGAAAAAGAAAAGAAAATTAAAGTTGAGAAGGGAGGAGAAGCTTCAGAATTAGTGCCTAATCAAAAGTTTGTTCCACATCTAATCTTTTTAAAGTATAAGACTTGAGAAACCCTTAAGCTTAAGGATATAATATAGTAAGTATAACTATTCTTAATAAAATAGTTAAGTAGGGGAGATAAAATGCCTAAACCTTATACTTGGTAAATCTACAAGTATTTCTGAACTATATAGGAACTCATATTTTCATACTTCTTCAAATTAAAGATTTCTAAAACTCTAAGTTTGTCTCATTTACTAAAGTTTTTTCTAAATTGGACAACTAGATTTCTAGAACAAAATTTTAGATATCCTAAAGAAACTCATTTGCACAATCATCTTATTTTGGATTTGAAAGATTGGAGTGTCACTTGAGGATAGGTAACATTTTAAGTTTGGCAGATTTTGATACACATAAATATATAACATTTATGTACACATTTGTACCTATTTTTGAGATATTGTGCTTTAAAGGAAGGTATTTGTGTGTTTTTATTTCAGGTACAATTTTTTATTTCAGGTACAATTGTTTTTATTTCAGGTACAATTAAATGGATGAAATATGGTGAAAGGAGTAAAAAAGGATTAAATTTGGAGTGAAAATGAAGAAGATGTGAAAATGAACTGTGGCGCCTAAGCGCTCAGGTTTAACGCTTCGCGTCAGGAAATAGAGAAGGTCACACCTAAGCGCCGAAGACCTCAAACTTCCATATCAGAGGTAGTAATGATGAAAATTTAAAGAATTTTAGACAAATTTCAAAGGGGTGTTTGAAGAAACTTATGGTTAAAATGTGAATTACAATTAATGGGCATAGAAATACAGTGAAATGGCTCTTAAAAAGTGACAACTCTTGGAAGTTTCAACGAATGTGGATAAATTTTGAAGAGACACCAAAGCTCATTTTAGAAAATTATAAAAAGAAGGACTTAGATTGAACTGAAAACGGGTGGGTACTTTTAGAGAGTAGAAAGAAAGTATAAAGTAAGGAGTTGTAGGACTTATTTAGGGCTTCTTCTCATTTTTATCATTCCCAGTAAAGGGGAAAGTGATTAAATAGTTCTAAGTAAGAATCCATTGTAGTTGGTTAGTGTAATACAGAGATTTTAATCCTCTAGGGTTGGGGGACTAGACGAAGGGAAGATTGTAAGTTAAAGGAAGAGATTCAAAGGAACTTCAAAAGTTCAGTGGAGAGGAATTTGAGATAAGTTTTTATCTTTGTAACTACATTTGGTTTTAATTTAGATTTCTTGTGTTTTTATATGATTTCTACTTTTAAACTTAACTGTTGTTGTATTTTCTCAATGAATTCTGAGTAGTTTTCTTTATTTTTTTCCTTAAAATGATAAGTAATTAAACGTTGGAAGGAAGTTGTGTGAAGAATTGATCTATAATGTTGGAACAAGTTGTGATGATTTAATCCTTGTACTTCATTTACTTCTTGATTTGGCCAATTAAGATGTTAATATTTGTTGTGAGAATATGTGAGATCCGTGATGGTATTGTCTTAGACAACTAATGATAGAATCACATGAGACTGTATGGATGAGAATGTAATTAAAATGGTTGAGTGCACACAAATAGGGAAATAAACTTTGAAGGGTGTAGAGTTAAAGGACTTTAGAGTGACAGGCTAAAGCCCCCAATTTGGTCTATTTTTTTAGGTTTCGATACACAAAGTTAGCCCCCAGGTGGAGGGAGAAAGGGAACACTAGAGTGAGAGCTAATATCTTCCCTACTTAGCCCGTCTTTAGGACTATTGAAACTTTAGATAAGCCAATGTTCTTTATAGCATCTCTAGTAAGGGTAAAAAATAATATTGCTCCTATTTTACACAAAATAATTTAAATACTTCCACAATAGAATTCCTATACTTGTTACTGATTCTTGATAAGGAAAAAAATATTTTATTTGTATTTATTTAATCTTACAAAAATCTAGTTAAATTTAGTTAGTTGTTTACTTTATTTTCAATTATAAAAAATTACCCAAAAGAAGTGTTCACTTTATTTTAAATTATAAAAAATTAACAAAAAGAATTGAATTTTTATTCCTACCATAGTATCTATAGTTTGAATAAGAATCTTTTCAAAATATAGTTTGCTATCTAATTTCTTCTTAAGAATTTGTAGTTTTCACCGTAAGTTTGATATTTTGGGGCTTAATAAAAAATTCAAATATTACTGTATAATGATATATATATTTGCATAGTATCTCAATATTTAAATATAGCAAGTGCACTCTTACTAGCCTTAAAATAAAATTTTTGGCACCGTTGTAAAGAAAGAAGTATAAATAAAGGAAATCAATACTTTAACCGCACATACATTATAGTACTATCGTACATGATATAGATCAAGTTTTTGGCTTATGCTATTTGAAAACATACATCTAGTTTTAAGCAGTGGAGTTAGAAGTAGAAGTATATATAAGAAAAGGGGATCAAACCCTAAATTTCTAATGATGGCCCAAATCCTCAAATTCTCTCCAAAAAACATGACAAACCATTTCAAGCTACTCATGACCAAGCCAACCATTTGACTTCACCTAAACTTTCCATAGGGTCCGTCCAAGCACCCTAATCAGTTTGGGACCAGATTTAGCCACTTGACAAAGGGTTTGAACATAACCTATCTCACAGAGCCTAAATTCTATTTTTTCCATTGGTTCTACACGTTGGAGCTTACTAAAACCAAATTCAGCTAACTACTCAGTCCCCATGACTTCCCTGAGCTCAGAGGCGATTTCACCCTGGTTGGCTGATTGCCTCAGCCACTAGAAAACCCCTCTATAAAAAAGGGACCTCTCACAACCAAATAGAGGAGAGTGCTGAAATCCTAACCAAACACTACAAAAATTCTCCAGACCCTCTAGCAGTTCAGAGAAGCCTATTCCTACCATTTCCTTGCCCTAATTCCCATTGCCAAAGGCTAATTTCCTCTCCGATTTTGAAGGCTTTTCAGTGCCATACCTTGAACCTCATCAATTCCTCAAATTAATGAGCCCTTGACCTTCATGGGAGCAAAAGAGGAAGTTCCTCAAAAAAATCCCCATCCCTAGAGCCCTATGTACTAGACTTTGAGCAAGGCTGTGCACCTGCTGAAGGAGCTCTTACACAACTCCAACCCTAGCTCTAATTGAAACTTGGAGGAGGTTTGCCCGACTGTAATGAATGTGTAGAACCATTTCAATTGAGCTACACCTCTTGGATAAAGGTATGGACCATTTTCCCCAATTTTGAGCTCAATTGGGGCTTTTGTGAAGAAAAGATCAAATTCAAGCTTGATTAACCGTATATATGTTTTCGTCTCGATTAGTTGGATGTGTAGGAACAAACCCTGCATAATTTAGTTCAGAATCTAGGGAAAAATTAGGTTTAGAAAATAAACAGTTTACAAGTTAGGTCACTTGGGGACGATGACCAGAAGCCGTTCGATATCACATGTATCAAACAGACGGATCAGATCACCCTGGACGAATAGATGGAGCGGTAAAGGCGGGATGCTTTGCGACTGACTCAGAAGGTGACATTCAGTAGTGTGGTGACACGTGGAAAGCTCAAAGTTGCCGAGGATTACGTGGCGCCGACATGGATAAATAAAAAAATTGCCCATTTTTTATTTAAATTAATTCAGAAACTTACAAATTTCATAACCTGGTGTAGAAAAATCATAAAAATAAAATAAAAATACATCTATACTCAGTTAATAGAGGAAAATCATATGGACTAAAAATTAAAATTATTTTACTTATATTTAATTTAAAATAATTAAATACTCTATATCTTGTTTAAATCATAGGAAATGAAATATTAATCACCATGGGGTGAAATTTTGATTGTTTACACTTTCTATGTATAGGAGTATTCTCTGAGTTTTCTAGTCAATGAACACTTATAGCATGGTAAAACCTTACTTTCCAAGGTTAAGTCATGTATTTGTTTAAAATAATTATATAATTTAAAATAAAGTTTAGAAAATTATGATATTTTGGTAGGTTCATTGTGGTCAGAGGGACATAAGAAATAAAATCTAAATTTCAATGTTATTGTAATTAAATTTCTTGATTTAAGTCATTAAAACCCATAACAATTGAAATAAATAAAACATACTTTTTAAAAATTATAAAAATTAATCCTTACTTAAGGTATTAAACCTATTAACCTTCTGTAAAATTTCGAAACCATTTTATATTAATTTATCCACTAATGTTTATTATTTTAAGAAAAAAGAAGTTTTGGCATTAAAATAATTATAATAATTAAAATATAACTAAAATTTTTTTAAAAAGTAGGTTTGGGAGTTCCTTGTGACCTGCGCCCAAGAAAAATAAATTGACATTAAAATGAATAGTTCATTTTTGGGCTATTTTTAAATTATAAAATAATTAAAAATCAAAATATCACAAAATCATGAAAGTGAACCAAAATTTCCCTAATTGTTCCCTGACCACTTAGGATCAATTATAATATTTTTCATAATTTTAAATAAATATATGTATTTTTAATGACTAAAAATGTATTTTCCTAAATTTTCACTAAAATAATTATAAAAATAGAATAAATATCAGAAAAAAAATAAAATAAATTTCTCTGATTTCCATGAAGTCAAAAAGATCAATAAAAATTATTAAATTGATTTTTCAAAAAAAAAATGTATTTCCTATGTAATTAATCCTCAAAATATACAAATACTTATAATAATTAAAATATAATTAAAAAACTCATGCAATTTAGTGTGAGTGTCCCTTTGATCTAGGTAAACCTCCAATAATTTTCTCAAAGTCATAAAATTTTCTTTGATTTATTAAATAAATTAACTTTGGAAATTTTTATACTTAGATTACAATAATTATATAAATATTAACAAAGATTGGAAAATATTATTCCTTCTCTGGTATATCAATTAACCAATGAGAGATAGGTCAGGAAATTCTAAAGTCCATGTGAATTGATTTAAAAATTTTTTGAAGATAAGAACCTTAGGAGCAGAATTGTAATTTCCACCTTCTCACCCTAATTAAAATTTTAGGATGGGTTAAAAGCTTAAAGGGAAATATTATGATCCTACGTAACATCTTAAAGTGATTGAGACATGAGGGTAAGAGGTAGAAACCAATTGACTCCAACTTTTAAGGAAGAAGAATATAATTGTAATTAACCCAATGTTGAACATTGGAAAAGGAATTGCTTTGAATGATTTAAAGGTCTGGGATATAAGTTGGGAAGTCAATAAGACACCATATTTGAATCCCCAAACCAATGGATGAGTCATAAGTTTATCTTTTAAATAAATATTATTAATTTGACCTCTTTTCTTTAAAATCACACATCTACCACCGGTGTCTTCTGAGCTTTGTAGTGAGCTAAGTTTAACTAAGGATGCTTGAGGATTACTTTGAAATCTAAGTATAATTAATCTTCCTCAAACACTACAAGCTCAAATTTGCTTGTCCTCTTTCTGATGGGCTAATTGAGATAAGGAACTCAACACAGTTTAAACCTAACAAACCTCAGGATGATATATTCAACAACATATTAAGTTCAAAAAAAGTTGAGATAGTCTAAGGATTATTAAGAGTTGTTTAAGGCTATGCCTCGAACACTTTCTTAATTTTTTGGATATTTTGAAGAACATTTGAACTCATTATGCCTTGTTCAAGAAAATCATCCTTAAAACACTTAAGGACCGCCAAGTTATGAATCGTGGTTTCTTTTGAATTTAAACCATTAAGTCTTCACTGCCACTTAGTAGTTACTCTTAATTTTACTTTGCACTATATACAAGATTATGGATGCTAACATTTCAATAGGAGTAGTGAGAAGATAACAGGTACACATTTATAATTTTTTTATTGTCATTTTATTTCAGTAATTTTTTACCGCTTTAGTGTATTATGCATGCTTGGCTGAAAATACTTTTCAAAATCAAAAACTAAAATTTTGAAAATTAAGACAAACCTTTTTCAAAAATTAAACTTAAACAACCCTTTTTCAAAAACAACAAACAAACACAATACATTCTTTTAAATTTACAGAAGTCCCTCGGATGAGGCAAGCCACGGTTGCTAACGAGATCTCCCCGGTTTAGATAAGATTAACAACTCGTTTAGACCAAGTAAACTCAAAAGAAAATAGTGGTACAAGAATGAGAAAACCATGGGATCCTAACCGATGGCACTTTAATCAACTTTAACCCCCGCATGATACTTGAATAACAACATACTTGACATGAAAATTGTAAAACCTTAAACCCAAAGATCTGGGGCTATCACTTCAACGAGGAGCTTAGAGATAATATTGTGGGCAGCATAATGGGATGAACAGAAGAACAACTTTGGGAGAGCAACCAGATCTACAACAACATACCTTTCTTCATAATTCAAAAACAAGCCATATGACTTTGAGGTAGCTCGTCTAGTATGACATAAATCCACAACTCATCTTTTGGCTTTTGCACAATCATGTTGTGTAATCTAAGCCCTAACTCATTTTAGGCTTCCAGGTTGTTATTGGTTTTGATATAAACCCTTCTATCTTCCAAGCTATTTGTGTGATTGTTTCTTGCAAATGTAAGCCCAAAAATGAAAAAATTGACAGGATAAAAAATTAGGTAATAACATTTCTAAATTAAAGCCAAACATTAGGATAAATTAGGAAGTCACTAGGGTTTTCTCTGTATCAATGACATTTCGTACCTTTCATTCACTTGGATTCCTGAAGATAACTATTTGTACTTGATCAAATCCCTTTTAAACTTCTAATGTCCAATCTTGAAAAACCTAAACTTTGGAATTCTTGAGAGCAAACCCAATAGTCAAAATTGAGAGTATTCTTAAGCGACCTCGGACACTTAAGAAGTAATTTACTATAGGGGCTTGCCTTTATAGGGAACTTCGGAACACAGCTTAATATAAAACCTATCTAATCTTTCATATTATATAGGGGAACTTGTTAGCTTATATAAAAAAATGGTTTCACAAACCAAATGGGTGTCCTAAATTCTGTAGTTTGTTTTATCGAGCCTTAATATCAAACAATGTGCTCATTCTCCGGGATATATGCATCGCTTGTGATGTTGCACTTGAAAATTTAAACTATTAAATATATGAGTTCAATTTGGTCTCGTATTATCTTAACTAAAAACATTATTTTTCAAAATTAAAATATTATTTTCCAAAAAATCACGCATATATATATATATATATATATATATAGATTTCCAAAAAAAAATAATGAACATCAGCTTGTTCTATGCATCTATATTTTCTTTTTCTAATGAAGTGTACTCTTTTGTTTGGACACGTGTATTTTGATGACGAGTTTTCCGTGCATTTGTCTTGAAAGGAGTTTTAAGTTATTAGCTCAAAGGAGAGTATTTACGTAACTTGCTTTGGAGGGGAGTCTTTAGATCACTCAACCCCGAAGGGGAGACTTTAGGTTGCTAGCTCTGAAGGTAGTCTTTAGTTTTCTCTCCCCTGAGAAAAGTCTTTAGGTCACTTGATCTAGAGGGAAGTCTTTAGGTTATTGTGGCCACTCGTTTTGCACCACTGATGTGGAAGTTTGTTGTGTGTAGCTTTTGCAAATATTTTTCAATATTACAAAATACGCACGACAACACTAAAAATAAATATACAATTCAATCCCAATAAAAATTACTTTAGTAAAAATAATTTTATCTTTTAAAATCTTTAAACTACCAAACTCATAATAATAACGCAAGTATACATATCGCTCAAGTAATAAAAGACTCTAATGTAGTCCTAAGTTTCAATCCCATAGAAAAAATTGGAAATTTTGATAACTATAATGTAAAACACAAAATTTAAATTACAAAACTTAAGTACAAAATTCAAATCTAAAGTACTTGAGTGTATGTTAAAAAAAATACATTTAAAAGAACTAAGTTAACTAAACTAATTACTAAACTTCAGAAGTAAACTTATAAAAATTAAAAAAAGTTTCTCTGATGAAGAGTTCAAATTTAAGAAGGCATCCTTCCCCTTTATAATAAGTATATGGATTGTGACGAAATTAAAATCTTTTAAGAATATATATATAATATTGACTAATCAAGAGTTTGGTCCCTAATTCTGTGGTTAGGTTGGGTGGATACCAGGTTTCACTCCAGAGTTCCCACTTCTCTCTTGCCTGAAGGTTAACAATCTTGCATTAGTTTCCAATCAACAGGACCAATTTAAGGATTTTAATATGTCACCTTAAAATCTCCAATTTTACGTTCAACAAAGCATAATTCCTTATTTCTTTGCACTCAACCGCCTTAATCCATCAAGTATCGTCTCTAGCGCTTTAGGCGCGAAGTTACTTAAGTTTTCACTATTATGGGTTTTGACGCTTCAGGTGTCGCTTATCTGTATAATGGCGCTTCAGGCACCAGCTATTTGGAAAGTGGTGCTTCAGGCACCAGAATCATAAAGTTCTCTATTTTCGCTCCAAATTTCCTCTTTTTTGCTACTTTTGCTCCAAATGCCTAAAATTGATACACCTGCAACAAAAAATATGAAAAAACCCTTCTTTAAAGTGCAATATCACTAAAAATAATCATAAAATGTATACTTAAAATAACACATTATTTTGGTGTATCAAATTCCCGAGAACTTAAAATGTTATTTTTCCTCAAGTGACTCTTTTTCTATATAAAAATATGACTTAGGATAGAGATTAACTTTTAAACTTCTATACTTTAGTTTGATAAATAAAATAATGATAAATAAAATAATATAGTTTAATAAAAAAATTTCATAACTTAGATTAAAACTATAAGTATAAGAATAATTAGTAATCAAATCTAAGATTTTTGTATCTTTATCTTCATTCATTTCAAGAATTCATTTCAAGAAGAACTGTGATTTGTTCCATCAAGGACACTTTGAATATTCATATAAAAAGAATATCATGAAAACTTTACTCTTAAGCATGCTAATACTCAAATACAAGTTTAGAAAATGTAATAAAGTCCTTTCCTTAAGTTGATTCAATTGAAGCCAATTTTTTATTTGGCATCTCCTCAAGCTTATCCTCACATTTTTATTTCTTTTTTTCTTTTTTTCCTTTGCAGGATCTTTTCGATCTTTTCTTTTCATTTCTTTTTTAAGTGAGGTTTACTATATGTGGATGGCCTTTAATAATTTTGAACTTCACTATCCTCTTCTTAAAGTTAAAACTTCTTACCTTGAACTTCACTATCCTCTTCTTAAAGTTAAAACTTCTTACCTTTCTTCACTTTATAAATTCATATTAGTTTTGATGATTTTTCATAAAGTCTCATTCGTTTCTTCGATTATTAATACCTAAGATTATTAATACTTCAAAAATACAATTTTCTTTACTTTAAAAAGAAAAACATAGTCTCATTCTCTCATACCAAATTTTTTTAACTTTAGAATTGACCTTCATTATTAAAAACTTCTACCTAAAATATCCATAATATTTACAATCACAAATATAGTCATTTAAAGTTAAATCTTAATATCCAAGGTGATGTTAAATTAATTTTAAAAATATAGTTAATTGAGGAAAAATAAAATTTGGTTTACTTCTTTTTAAAAGAATTTTTTTTGCCCCAAACTTAAGTTTTTAAGTAATTAAAATTATTCAGTACAAAAATTTTGTAGGTGAAAGAAAATAGTAAATGCATAAAAATAAAAACTAATTTGTAGAGGATTTATGAATATGAAACTAGGCTCTGGTATACTACAGGTGCTAACTATAAAAAAATACAGGCGTTAAAGCAATAAATGAAACACAATATATTTCAAAGGATTCGCTAAGAATTAAAAACATAAATAGAAACTTAAAATAACTAATAATGCAGAAAAATAAAAAATCTACAATTACTAATACAATTAAGTCCATAGTACAATAATAAATGAAAGTTCCTATCACAACATTTTTAAAGTAAACAAATAATAATATAATAATAATAATAAACAAACAAAACAAACACCTAAAATATTAGTCATCATCCTCTTCTTCCTCTTCTTCTTCTTCTTCTTCTTCTTCTTCTTCTTCTTCTTCTTCTTCTTCTTCTTCTTTTATCACAACCTTTTTAAAGAAAACAAATAATAAAACAATAATAAAAACAAACAAACAAAACAAACACCTAAAATATTAGTCATCATCCTAAAATTAAACTCTCCTCTATTGATATTCATCATTATATGCATTCCTTGCTTCTAACCCTCCAATCCTATTTTACAAATTTACAATATCAATCTGTTGTATCATAAGGTGCACCATGATGTTCTCAAATGAAGCTGAGCTAGAAATAGATGGCCTTACAATAGATGTTGAGGGTCTATCACTACCTCCACTCCTGGATTCACCAAATGATTCAAATCTTTGGACTCTGTGTTTCTAAATTGGTTTTTGTGGCTGTAGCTTTTCTTCATTTCTACTAAACTCTACTATTGATTGTTCACGTAAAGTGAAATTTAGGGCAAGGTATCCTAAACCACTAGCTGTATCACTCCTGGCTATACTCTGAGCAGTATGTACTATAAGAGCACCAACATCTACTGCCTTCATTTGTTGAATGCAGAAATTTAACACAGCTCTTTCTTTTGTTACTTTGCTCAGATGATTTATTGGAAGAAATTTTGCAGAGATGAAGTAATGACATACCTTTCATTGAAAAGTCAACATGGAAGTAGAGAAATTAACTTTTTTATTGGCTTTAATTTTCCACTCTCCTCTTCCATCAGTCAGAAAGGCAATTACTTCATCTAATGATGAGTCGGTCATCATATATGCAACATATTCACAATGGAAATTATTTCTCAATCCATAACATGCATTGATCCTCCTTCTAGAAAGTTCACCTTACTGTCCTCTCATGAAGATGTGATCATCTGAAGTAAATAACAAGATAGCATAAAACACTTTGATAATTGGAACAATAGCTATTGTAGTGAAGTAATAGAATCTCTCATAATTTTTAGCGACATTCAACCTCTCGATCTAGCCACCTAGGTTAACAAATGAACATTCCTGAATCAATTTTCTCAAGCCCATTTTGGTATTATAGTTATGTTGGGCCTTACAATTGACAAATATTCTTGCATCAAAATCTCCCTTAGGCTTTCCTCTTTTCACACGTAGTGTTAAAGGAATTTCTATGGAAATCCAAATAAAATCCAAAATAAAAAATCTAACTCCAGAAGTAAGATTATTTTGTAGGAAATTTTTCACCATGGGTTTTCCTTAAACTACTTCAACAAATTCCCAAAATTCAGATTTCCCATAATGTAGGATAAATTTTTGGTGAAGATAAAAAATTTCTAAGTTAAAGTGATGCTCTCACTAAGAGAAGATGAAATCTAAGATCTTTAGTCAATGAAATCTTCTTAAATCCTCCCATATTCAAGCCTTGAGTTGAGGTTTAGAGGTAGGAGACGACTTAAGTCGTTAAAATGGGAGACGAGTCAAGCAGTAAAAATGGAGTTTTACGGGGCTATTTTACGGTTTTTAACCCATACTGGCAATTTTAGGAATTTGGCGCCTTAGGCACCAACACCAAAATTTTTCATATTTCATTTTTTTGTGGAAATCTATTTTGCGCAACGCATTACGTAAACCTCTAACTAACTTAATTAAACAATTATACTCATAATTAAAAAATTTTCTATCACAAAAATTTCACAAACAACACAAAACTCACATTTATATATAAAATCCACACTATTACAAACTGATAGTTTTCAAGTCGATAAATATAATTCAGTGTCCAAAGCAAACGAAACATCTTAACACTAAAAACTAAGTATCAAAATACTCAACAGCTAACATAAATAAAATCCAATGATGAAAGTAAATGCAATCCAATGTAACACAATAACATAATTAAGTAATACTAAATAAACATTCCATGCATTAAGTAAGCTCAAACATCTTCTTCGCGCTCATCCTCTTGGATGTCTCCCATGGATTGGTACTGCAGGTAAAAGTTGTGAAAGGTCAATAAGGAAATTTGTCCATCAAATCTTCCTCGATCCAAGCATGTTTCTTAAACATATGCACCAAATCATCTTCGTTACATTCAATGTGTTCAAAATGTTCCTTCATCCTCCAATCCAGGTGATCCAGCATTTTCAGAAATATTTCTAATTGAACGTGTAAGGTTTTGTGCCACTTTTCTATCTTCTTGATCCTCTTCAAAAGTGCATTAAAATTGAAGTAAGATTGAATAGCTGATGAATTATAGGATGATTAATCTATCAGTATATTAATATCATTTTCATCCTCCATTCCTATGCAGTTGCAATAAACTTCTGGGTCCATAGGCTTCCATGTAAGAAGTTGTTTTTCCCAACTTTCATAAGGCACTTGTGATTAACTACACAGTAGAAAGATAGTAGATGGATGTCCCAGTCTAGTAGTAGTAGTAGATCCAGTAGATCCATTGATGATCAAACCCAAAATAGATTTCACAATTATTACATAGACATCAACAAGTTTTCCTGTTTGAATATAGTAATTCAAAATAGCACTCTCCTTAGTCACCATACTGACTTTCTTGGTAGGAAGTAATTTTGATGCAATAAAGAAATTCCATGCTTTAGATGTAGGATTCAACAATGACAAAAAAAGCTTACATTCCCATTATCTCTAGTCTCCCAATTTGCATCTTCATCAGTAAGAAATCGATAGAGTTTGTTCATATTTTCTCTTGTAGGGGAAAAATTTACATATACATAGTGGCAAATAGGTACACTTTCAATCATAAACATATCATTTATTCTTGAAGGAGTGAATTGTACACACCTGCCTCACACGTAGACAATTCCTTGGTTGATTCCATGAAGATTAACATAAAAATCTTTAACCACAAGGACAACTACAGTGGCAGTGGTTAAACAAAGCACTTCGTAGCATCTATGTGTAATAATATTCTCCACTCTAGTATTTGGTGTGTTAAATCCTCGATTCATAAGTCCCTTTTCCTTGATTAGCCAATTCTTCATAAGAACTCAAACATATAACTTTTGCTCATCGAAACTGATGAAGTTCCTCTAGTTGAAAATTCCATATCTGGCGGTATCTTTAGAGTGGGAAGCCATTAGATTTGAAAAATGTTGACTCTTCCCTCATTTTCTCATTTTCCCACTCTTCCCTCATTTTCCCCTCTAAAATAGGTTTAAGAATCAATTTTTGGGAGTTATTAGAAAGAAAACTAGCCAAAAACTGCCTATTAAAACATTTTGAGTCGTCCTGGTCACCGCGATGCATCAGGCACTTCAAGTGTCAGCTCTTTGGAAAATGGCGCCTCAGGTGCCAGTTCCAAAATTTGCGCCATTTCATTTTAATTCCAATTAATTCTTAAATCTTCCATAAAATTAGGTGAATAAAAATGTTAAATATTTTCTCAATTTCAAGTTTCTCAAATACATGAAATTCATAAAACTACCATTATATATATTTAACACTCCAAACAAAAATAAATAAGCAAAATAAACAATGATAAATATGGGATGCCTCCCACAAAGTGGTTGGTTTAATGTCGTCAGCTTGACATTCCAAATCCTTACTCTGGGCCACCTAACATTAAAATATCTTTAAGAATTGGTGTTTGACCATCAAATTATGGTCTCAGTCTGTGCGCGTTCACTTTAAATATCTTTCTAGTCTTGGGATTTTCAATATTAACAGCTCCATAGGGATAAAATTTCAAAATTTTGAATGGCCCTATCAACCTAAACTTTAGTTTTTCAGGAAATAATTTCAATCTTGTATTATATAATAAAGCTTCTTGTTTAGGATCAAATTTCTTTTTATTATCTTTCAATCATGCCATTCTTTCATTTTCTAGCATTATCATAAGATTCATTCCTAATTTCTTCAAGCTCATTCAATTGCAATAATCTTTTCTCACCAGCTTCTTTCAAATTGAAATTAAATTCTTTTACCCCTTAATAGCCCAATAGGCTTTATGTTCCAATTCTACTGTTAAGTGACAAGTCTTCCCAAAAATTAATCTATTTGGGGACATTCCTATTGGTGACTTATAAGATATCCTGTAAGCTCATAATGTAGTATCTAATCTATCAAACCAATTCATTTTATTTGGATTCATAGTTTTCTCCAAAATTCTTCTGATTTCACCATTTAGTACTTCTGCTAGACCACTAGTTTGGGGATGATAAAGAGTTGCAATCCTATGCATAATATCATATTTTTCCATCAACCTTATAATTTTTGCATTCCTAAAATGAGATCCTCCATTTGTAATGATTATTCTTCGCATTTCATATCTTATAAAAATATTTTTCATTAAAAATTTTGAAACACTCCGAGCATCACATCTAGGTGAGACGATTGCTTCAATCCATTTTGACACATAATCCACTGCAATAAATATATATACATTTCTAAATGAAGGTACAAATGGTCCCAAAAAATCAAATCCCCATGTATAAAAAATTTTAACTTATAAATTAAAATTTACATGCATTTCATTTCTTTTGAAATATTACCTACTCTCTGACACCGATCATACTAAAAAGTTCAATCATTCCCAAAATGACCTACAAATTTATAATCCCGACATTTTTAGATAATTTTTTAATTTTTTTGCAAGGCACACATCTTCTCATAACTAAATCTTTGCATTGTTTGTATAAATATGGGTCATCCCAAAAGCAAAATTTTGTATCGTGAATTAATTCTTTTCTTGTTGGTTTGTCAGTCCATTTGGTAAAATACCAATAACAATATAGTTCACAATATCAACACACAACGATATTTTCCATTCTTTAATAGCATAAAGTTATTCATCAGGAAAAGTTTCATTAATTTCTTTTTCTAAATCAAGTGTTTCTTTATCTTCTAGCCTAGATAGATGATCAATAATTTGGTTATTTGTTCCTTTCCTATCAACTACCACAAAATCAAATTCTTGCATCAAAAAGACCCATCTAATTAGTCTTGGTTTGACATCCTTCTTTTGCATCTGATATTTAATAGCCGAGTAGTCAGTGTGCACAACACATTTAGCTCCAATTAATCATTACATAAACTTACCAAAAGTATAAACAATGGCTAATAACTCACTTTCAGTAGTGGTGTAATTAATTTGAGCATCATCAAGAGTTTTAATAGCATAATATATGACTTAAAAATACTTGTCATATCTTTTCCCTAAAACAACTCTTATTGCATAATCACTTGCATCACACATTAATTCCAAATGTTTCTCGCAATTAGGTGAAACAATTATAGGAGTAGTGATAAATTTTTCCTTCAATGTTTCAAAGGCTTTAAGGCACTTTTGGTTGAAATCAAAATTTATATCCTATTCGAGAAGTTGGCATAAAGGCTTCATAATTTTTGAAAAATCTTTAATATATTGCCTATAAAATCTAACATGTCCTAAAAATGTCCTAACTCCTTTTACAGTAGTAGGTGGTGGTAGGTTAGATATAACTTGTATTTTTGTAGGATCTACTTCCATGCCATTTTTTGAAATTTTATGCCCAAATACTATTCCTCCTGCAACCATGAATTGACATTTTTCCCAGTTTAATACTAGATTCATGTTTTCACATCATTCTAGAACATTCTCTAAATGAGTTAGACATGTTTCAAATGAAGTTCCAAACACAAAAAAAATCATCCATAAAGACTTCAATCCCTTTTTCAATTAAATCTCTAAAAATTGACACATACATTTTTAAAATGTTGTAGGAGCGTTACATATTCCAAAGGGCAATCACTGAAAAGAAAAAGTTCCATAAGGACTAGTAAAATTTTTTTTTTCTTAATCCTCTAGAGCAATATGTATTTGATGATAATCAGTATATCCATCTAGAAAGCAAAAATATTTGTGCCCAGCTAGTGTATCCAACATCTGGTCCGAAAAGGGTAAATGAAAGTGATCCTTCCTGTTGAATTTAATTTTCTATAATCTATTTAGATTCTCCATCGAGTGACTTCTCTTGTTGGTATTAATTTATTATTCTAATTTTCCATAACAGTCACACCTCCTTTCTTTGGAACATAGTGAATTGGACCGACCCAAGCACTGTCTCAGATAGAAAGTTTTTTCTTTTTTAGTTTAGGAGGTTTCTCAATAGATGAAATTAAATTTTTATTATTATTTGTAAGATCTCACATTTCAAATTGTTCCTAAACATAATCCAATTCTTCATTACTCACTTCCGTAGTTTTCTCTTGAATTTTATCCTCATTCTCATATTCCAAATTTTCTTCTTCAGATTCCTTTTCAAATGTCTTCGTGAAATATTCATGGCTTAAATAGTCGTTAATATCCATTTTGAAGCATTCAATATCTTGCTCTTTTGTAGGATATCTCAATGATTTTTCAATATTAAACATAACCTCTTGACACAAACTCTCATAATTGTTTCTTCTTTCTGTAGATCTATCAAAGCTCTTCTAGTGACAAGAAATGGTCTTCCTAAAATGATAGAAATATATTTATCTTCCTCCATATCTAATACAATAAAATCCAGACGAAAGATAAATTTATCAACCTTTACCAAAACTTCTTCTATAACTCCTTTATGGTAGGTAATCAAACAATGAACTAACTGAAGAGTTACAATTATAGGTGAAATGTCTCCTAAACCCAACCTTATGAAAATTGATAGAGGCATAAGATTAATACTTCCCCCTAAATCACATAAAGATTTTCCAAAAAATCTTTTTCTAATAGCAGAATGAACAATAAAACTACCAGGATCTTTAAGTTTTTCAGGAAGCTTATTCCAAATTATAGCGCTATAGTCTTCACTAAGTGCAACAACTTCATTTTCTAAAAGCTTCCTCTTATTATTAAGTATATCCTTCATAAACTTCACATAGCTTGGCATTTGTTCTTAGGCTTCAACAGATGGAATGTTTATAGTTAATTTCCTCAATATTTTTAAAAATTTTTACAATTGGTTATCTTTGTTTTACTACTTCAATCTTTGAGGAAATGAAGGTGGTGGTCTTTTTATAGTAAATTTCATTGGTTTCATAGGACATTCTAACTCAGAATGAAAATCATCACGAGATTTTTTCATTTTCCACCTCATATTTTTCATTTTCAACTTCCACTTCTTTTTGAACATTGGTTTCCAATTCTTTTCCTCTTCTCAGTTGAATAGCCTTAATTTTCTCTTTGTTATGATCTTTAGGATTTACTTCAACATTACTAGGCAACGTCCCTGGAGGTCTATTGTTAAGTGCAGTAGCAATACATCCCAACTGATTTTCCATGTTTCTAATTATAGCTCCTTGACTTTGTAATTGACTTCCTATTTGCAATATTAATTTTTCCATTGACAATTTCTTCTCCTTACTCTAAAAATTACTATTAAAACCTAGAGGGTAATAAAGTTTATAAGTTGGCTTTCCTTGCTGTTGGAGTTTTTTAATGGGTTCGCAGCATGGTTCCCCAATTCAGATTTGCAGCATTAGAGTTATTGTTACTCATACTGAAATTTGGATGATTTTTCCAACTAGGATTATAATAATTGGAATAAGGATTGTTAGAATGATTATTTATTTCATTTTAAATCTTATAAGAAGATTGAGATTCTATCATTTGTCCCAATGAGTTTTCGTCAAGCACAGGTGGTGTCTGAGAAGAAGATATAGTAGTTATTTGGGCAGTTAATATTAATATTACATCATAATCATGAATACTAGCTACTCTTTTTAAATTTACCCTTTCAAAGGGCCATTAAAAATTATTGGTAGCCATCTCCTCAATAAATGAATACGCTTCATCAAATGGTTTAGACATTAATGATTTACCAGCAGTAATGCCAATTATCAATCTAAGAAATCCAACCAATCCATCATAGAAAGTTTAAATTATTAACCAATCTAGAAATGCATGGTGTGGACACTCCTTAAAGAGATCTTTAAATCTTTCCCAAGCTTCATAAATTAATTCCCCTTTAAACTGACAAAAAGTTGTAATATCATTTCTCATCTTAGAGCTTTTAATGGTTAAAAATATTTAGATAAATATTTTTATGATAAGTCTTCAAAGGTTCTGATAGATCCAGGAGCTAACGAGTTTAACCACATCTTAGCTTTATCTCTTAATGAAAAGAAAAAATTCTAAGTCTGAAGATATCATTTGACAATCCATCAAATTTAAATGTAGCTCACAATTCTAGAAAACTAGCAAGTTGTAAGTTAGGATCTTGATTCAGTGTTCCCCCAAACTAATTATTTTCTACGATTTGGATAATAACAAGTTTAAGCTCAAATGAATTGGTAGCTAAAATAAGGTTTTATATACTTAAATGAATTTCATTTGCAATAGGATTAGCATAATCTCTTAAAGGTATCTGATGATATTTATTTTCATTTCCAAAATTATGTAAATTGCAAGATATTTTGCTAAAACTATTTATTTCTTTTTGTTGCTTTCAAATTTTTCAAATTTTTCTTTCTAACTCAGAATCTTAAGGTACTAAATTTTCAAATCTTAAACCACGCATAAACAAATACAATATGTAATTAAAATAAGCAAACACACTAAAATATGAAAATATTCAAATTAAACTACAATAAGATTTTGAGTTCAAATAAAATATTTTAAATTATGTAGTAATTTATCGTTATTTTTATTACTTCCCCGACAATGGCACCAAAAACTTGATGCAGGAGTTTATTGTGTGTAGCTTCTGTAAATATTTTTTCAATATTATAAAACAAACACGACAACACTAATAATAAATTTGCAAGTCAATCCCAATAAAAATAACTTTAGAAAAAAAATTTTATCTTTTAAAATTTTTAAACTACCAAACCCGTAATAATAACACAAGTATACGTATCGATCAAGTAATAAATGGCTCGAATGGAGTCCTAAGTATCAATCCCACAGGGAAGTTGGGAATTCTAATAAATATAATATAAAACACAAAATTCAAATTACAAAACTTAAGTACAAAATTCAAATCTAAAGTAATTGAGTGTATGCTAAATAAAATACAGTGAAAAGAACTAAGTTATCTAAACTAATCACTAAACTTCAAAAATAAACTTATAAAAACTAAACAAAGTTTCTGTGAAGAAGAGTTTAAATTTAAGAAAGCATCCTTCCCCTTTATAATGAGTATAGAGATTGGGGGTTCAAAGAAAGAAAAAACAGTTGCAGACTTTTTGATTCAATAGAAGAATCATTAGTCCTCCCAAAAAAAAAAGCTACACTAACAACAAAAAGTTTGCCAAGACATAGACCCCAGCTAGCATGGAGTGCAAAAACTGAAGATAGAGAGCGGGAAAGGAAATCCATAGTAGGCAGTAAAAAGTCACTTTAGATCTTGGTTAACAATTCTGAAATATGGGACCTTGATCCTGTCACCCTGCAGTAAAAACTGAAGGGTATGGGGGAGGGGAGACAACAACAGATAACTCTTTTAAATTGTAACCTTGTCTGGTAAGCCAATTTGCTGGCCGGTTGCCCTCTCTATAGATAAAAGTATATTATGCTTTTAATTGTGAGGAAATTTCTCTATTCTTTTTTGTCCAATAAGTTAGGTGCCAGGGTGTAAGCTCCTCATCCCTCAGTATCTTGATTACAGCAGCAGAATCCACTTCTAACCATAAGTTGTACCAGCTAGACATTTTGGCAATTTTAAAAGCTCAATAGACAACCACTAATTCAATATTCTCAAGCTTAAGGGATTGATAGGACCTTCCTGGTGTCATCTGTGTTACAAAGCTGAAGAGTCAATTACCCATCTCTTCTTTCAATGTATGTTTACAAAAAGGGTCTGGTCAGAATTTGTTTGTTCAGAATTGGTTCAAGATCTAAAGATAAATCTCTTAAATCAGGATTGGGTTTCCCTTTTTGATTGCTAGAATACTTTGGACAAAGTCAATTTGAGCACCATCCCTTTTGTGGTAACTTGGTTTATTTGGATGGCCATAAATAAAGCCAAATTTGAGGAATGCACTCCAAATGCACATCTAACTGTGTTACATTGTAAAACATTCTTAACAAAGCTGATCAAACTTAAGGGATTCCCTGAAATTTTCTATAACACCAGTCCTTCTACACAAAAAATAGTTAAGATATCCAAAGTCTTCTGGATTAAACCTACTCACCAGTGGATCAAAGCTAACATAGATGGGAGCTATAATGGGCAAGGTGCTGGTTTCGGAGGGATCTTCAGGGACTACACAAGCACCTACAAATTTTTTTTCTACAGCCTTATGAATGCCTAAGATGCACTTGAAATTGAAACAGCTGCACTTTTGTGGGCACTACATACTGCTATTCAGATGAAATGGTTTTATTTAATGGTTGAAACTAATTGTTCCTTACTTATCCAGCTGATTGAAGGATCCTTATCTCCTCTCTAGCACATACTCAAATTGCTCAAACCCATCCAAGAATTTAAAAAACTGTGCCAACTTCAGCTCAAGTTCAATTACAGAGAAGGCAACAAACCAGCTAACTGGCTATAGCTAACTGGCTAGCAAGAGTTGCTAGTCAGTCAGATGCCACTTTAGTCTCCACTACTCTGTCCTATCCTTTTTGTTAAAGGGTGACCTCTTACAAGTTTCCTATATCAGATCTATACTGTGTTCCTCTTCTGCAATATAATTTACCCTTCCTTTAATATATATATATATATATATGAGTTGGAAGCTGAAATGATTGTTATCTTCTTGGCCCTTCACATTGCTAGATTTTGCAAGTTTGATAAGTTAATTGTGGATTCAGATTCTCAAGTTATCATCAAAATTCTGCAACAATTGGAGAGACTTCCTTGACATATCACTAAATGGCTGCATAAATTCATTTCTTTTACTTAATCCTCTCAAGTTCTTTTTACTCATACCCCTAGATAAGGAAATAGGTCTGCCTTGTCATTGGTAGCCTTGGGAAAAAATTTCACAAAAGCCTCTTGTTAAGATTCCCCCACCATCATCTTTTTTGCTACATGGGGACTATATTCCACTTCCACATCTTAGAGTCATGTCACTTTTTCTTTTCTACTATCTATCAAATTATCTCACCCAATTATATATAGAGTGCCTTACTCAATATCTATCAAATTATCTCACCCAATTATATATAGAGTGCCTTACTCAATATCTATCAAATTATCTCACCCAATTATATATAGGGGGCCTTACTCGATATATAATTTGGGTATATATATATGCGCTGCGTACTCAGATCAGTTGATCGGCTATGTGCTTGTTGGTTGTAAGTCCCCACTGGTCTAGGGTTCGACTGTCCCCGAGCGTAGGGTGTGGTACTCAAATTCTTAGGCACATTTGGGATAGTTGGGGCTCGTATAATAGCCTCTGACCATTCTTTCTGAATGTATATATATATATATATATATATATA
>NW_018165674.1:0-26981 GCF_001263595.1 Phalaenopsis equestris | reverse complement strand
TATATATATATATATATATATATATGCAAAAAAGGAACCTCTTTTGTCTCCCTCTGTGTTAATTACTTAAATACGATCAATACATCCAGAGAATGTTACAGCAGGGAGAAGAGAGAGTAAAGGTTACATCAAAATGTGAGGTAATTAAGAAAATACAAGGCATGTCTAAAAAAAAGAAAGTAAATAAAGCATCTAGCTCCTAGGAATTCAGAGGTAAGGTATTCATAATTTTTCACCCTTTAACAGGTCAGCCAGTATTTGTGTCGGATTAGTAGCAACAGTTACTCTTTGGGATTCAACACCTTCAATAGCTAGGTAGTTAGCTGCTTTATTTCCCTCCCTATTGGTAAAACAATAATTGATTTGTATCTCCTTGGTGAGATGTTTTATCTTAATAATCCACTATTGGATATGCCATGGAGTACAACAATACCTATCACATACTCAATCAACATAGAGGAATCAACCTCAGCTTGAATTTGTGTCCATTTGTTTATGACTGCCATTTTGATGGCCCAGTAAAGAGCAGCTGTCTCAGCTTCCAAGGAATCTTCAACAATAATTGGTGCTTTGAAGAACATTATGCATTTGCCTTTGTAATCTCTGAATACCCCTCCAATTCCTGGTGTGTGGGCTGTAAAACTTCCATCAGTGTTAACTTTAAGGTGAGGATAACTGGGTTTTTTTCCAGTAGACTTTAATGACTTTACTGCAAATCTGATCCTTGCTATGGTTCATCTTAATGATGTTTGGAAACCCCTTCCAAATGATCAGCTTTTTGATATAAACAAGACAATTTGCCTCCACTGTTGTAGTATTCACCTTATGCTCTTCATGCTTGTTTTTGTTCCTTGCTTTCCAAATGAACCAGGCTATGATGAAAGGGATTGTACATAGTTTAACTTTTTTCCAGCCTGATCAGTAGTTCTTAAGTTATTCCCATCCCAAGTTGATAGTGTTGATGTGGAAATTAATTGTCAGGGATCCCCAAACCTTCCTTGAGAAGTCACACTGGAAAAAAAGATGAGTAGCTGTCTCATCACTGTTCTGGTAGAGATAGCATTTTGAAGGCTCCTTCAAGCTCTTTAACATGAGAATATCATCAGTAGGGATTAAGTTATTCAACACTATCCAAGAGAAGAAATCCATAGAGGGGGATAGGAATTTGTTCCACAAATTTTCACCCCAAGAGGTTTCCTCCCAGGTGAACAGCTGATTGTAAATAGCTTGGGTCACACTTTGGGTTGAGTTAACTTTTATAATCATCCTATCCTTATTATTTCTGTCAAATTGGATTTTAGATTTCTGCCTCATGGAGTTTTCTGTGACAACCTTTTGGAGTACTTCCTGAGACCACTTTTGCCCCTCCCAGTAATCCTTCACCATTAAGTTCTTGTCCAAATTCTCATCCAAAGGTTCAATAGTGTTCTCTGGGCACCATTTGTCCTGCCAAAAGTTGATGTTACATTGACCCAACTCCCAAGTGTAGAGATTTTCATCTTGTTCCTTCATTTTCAGCATCTGTTTCCAGGTCATAGAGTCTCCCAGTTTGGCCCTCACCTGGTTAGGATGATCAGTTCTGCAATACTTGGAGTGCATGAAGGAGGATATCAACTATCACTCCAGAGTTCCCACTTCTCCCTTGACTGAGGGCTAACAATATCGCATTAGTTTCCAATTAACTGGTCCAAATCGGGGATTTTAATTTGTCACCTTAAAAACTCCAATTTGCATCCAACAAAGTATGTTTCTATATTTATTTGCACTCAACCTCATGGATAACATGAATTGAATGTGACTCTTCCCATGCTGTAGAGATCATAGCCCTTTCAGATCATATGTTTCTCAAAATATTTTAAGATTTCAATTGGCAAGATAAAAAAGTAAATGAATATCAAAGTTTAAATCATCATAAATTATTGATTTTTAAAACTGTATAAAATAAAATAAATTCTTCACAAAACCATATCTCAGAGTAGGGAAAAGGAAAAATAAGAGTGCTCAAAATTCATGAGAAGGAAATAAGAAAACACAAATTTCATATATAAAAACAAGTTTACAAAACAAAGAAGTAAAAGACGCAACTTATCTCTCACTCCTTCCCAAGCAAATCCCTAGAATTTATTTTTAAGCACTTTCCCTCTTTATAAGCACTCTAAATTCTCTCTTAGGAATGTAATGAAGAAGAAATCTCTCACTTTCCCTCTTCTCTTACAACCTTAGAAAAAAATTTCTAAGTCCCTCAGTCTCTCTCTCTTATATACTGAACCTCTCTTTAGCCCTAGACTCCTCTCCTTTTAATTAGTGGCTACCTCCCCTTAAATGGAATTCAATGTTCCCTAAAAAATTCTCTCCAAATGTCATACCTTTTGAATCCCAAAAGACATGTCCATTCATTCAAGAGACATATCCTTTCATTAGAGAAACTTCCAAAGTGTCCAGATGCATTAAATCAGTCTTTGGGGCATTTAAAGCATTTGAAGGCTTCATAATCTGCTCAAAATTCATCCCAAACTGCCTTAATCCATCAAGTATCATCTCTAGTGCTTCAGGCGCCAATTTACTTAAATTCATGCTGTCTTGAGTTCTGGCGCTTCAGGCTGGCTTATTTGTATAATGGTGCTTCAAACACCAGTTTTGCCACTTCAAGTGCTAGCTCTTTAGAAAATGGCGCTTTAGGCTCCAATCTGGCGCCTCAACTGCCAAAATCACAAAGTTGTTTATTTTAGCTCCAAATTTCCCCCTTTTTGCTACTTTTGCTCCAAATGCCTAAAATTAATAAACCTGCAATAAAAATATGAAAATAACATTTTTTAAAGTGCAATATATTCAAAAATAAGCATAAAATGCATACTTAAAATAACACATTATTTTGGTGTATCAGTCGCCAATTTTCATTTCATCATTTTCTTGATATCTTTGTTGTTGTTGTTGAGGAGTCTCCGTTTGTATTCTGTTATGTTGCCATTTTCTCTGAGTAATTCTCCATCTCAATTCATGAATGTGATAAGAGGTGAAAAATCAGAGGATTGTGGTAGGCAATAGTGGGAATAAACAAATGAAGTATACGAGTAGCCTTCGTAAAGTGAATTTTTGCATTGATAGTTCCAAAGCATAACTCTAAAGTGAGATCACCTCAGTACAATATAAATACAGAGTAATAAATTTCTAAAGAAACCTTATGAAAGCTAACTTTCAGAGAATTTTGATTGATGTACCTATTCTAGAGTTCACATCCCCCTATAATGACAAGTCCCCATTGTTAATAGCATGATAAGTCAAGGTTATTTTCTCAGAAAGTTCAAATGTCATTATCAAGGAAAGGAATGTTGAAGTCCTATCCTAAGAGTAACAAAATTCCAAAGATTCCAAACTTTCTTAGAGTATTATTTTTTTGTTGATGGTATAATTGAGGTTCATCATTTTGCTTCAAGTTTTGAATGTTTGTCTCTATAAAATAGAGTTAGCTCACCATAATAACATGCAAAGTAAATCTAGGGTGACGTCTACATTTTTTCTTCAATAGTCCTACAAAACAGAGTTTGCATGAAACAATTTTTGTTTAATTTGTTGGTTGTTATTTTATTTTTTTAGACAACCCGTTTAAGATTCCCAAGCCTTTCCACCATCCTGATCTAATTTGTTTGAGAGGTGGTTAAACCTACTTGGATCGAAAGATTCCTTTCAACATTCATAGGCTGAGTCATCTAAGAAATCTTCGTAGACATGAGCATCTAAGGTTCAAGTTACATTCGGTGATCTTTATTCATTAGGGTTACATTTAATTTTTAATGACTTTTTCAAATTTTGGGGGTTAAAAATTTTAGACTGCTTAAGATTTAATAGCTGATTAATTTTTTATTTTGTCATTTTATTTTATTTTTATTGTTTGGGATGACCATACAAAAATCTAATGGTTCTATCATCCCAAGATCATTAGGGTTTGCAGTTTGGTTAGTAACAAGTGATTGGAAGGTAATTTGTTAGAAGCCATTGGTTGCCTCCTCCAAAATCTCTTCTCAACCCAAGTTGCATCTTATTGTTCAAGTTTAAGTTTTAATGTCTTTTGGGATGAATTTTAGGACATTTTACTTAGGTTGTTTTGGTACTTTAGTCCAAATTGTCCTCGTTTGAAGCTAAGTGTGTGTTTGTTCTAGTATGAGAAGTCAAACGCTGATTAACCTCCAATCACCTAAGTTTAGATTTATTTTAGATTAGTTCAAGTTGGGTTGAACTAATCTAAAGATGTGTCTCCTGGTAATCTAAGTTAACCTTAGTAGGCTGATTGCCCCTTGGATTATCTTTGAACTTGTCTAAATCGACTAAAATTTAATAAGATTTACCTAGGTTGACTTCGTTTGATTTTTTCTTATTTTTTTATTTTTAATTTTTTAATAAAGAGCACTAAACAACTCCAACTTATAAAAAAAATAACAAAAAATACAAAGACTGGAAAAGGAACCCAACCTAAACCCTATACAACTTACACAAAATAAAAAAGGTTCATAATCCACAAAAATAAAAGAACAACTCACACTACACCCAAAATAACTAAAACAAAAATCAAGAAAAAATACAAATATAAGGGGAATCCATCATATCACCTGCAATAAAACACTTAAGAATCTTCAAAAATTTATTAGAAAAAATAACTCTTTGAGTCAGCATCCCTTGCTTAGTAGCCCAATCAGCACATATATTTCCTTCACGATGAATGAAAAGCCAACGAACCTGCATACCAACGTCAGAGCAAAAACTCTATTCAATTGAATTATAAGATTCTAAGATAATCTTTATTTCTACAACAAAATGACCAAAGATCAAAAGAATCCATTTCAACTTCTAAATTTTTCCAACCACATTTTAAAGCCAATTCCAGTCCCATAATCACAGCCTCAACTTCAGCTTCAATAACACTTGAAGCAACAACAAGTGCAGAAAACCACACACTAGCCTTACCAGAAGAGTCTCGACAAATAACACCAATACCTGCAACAAATTTACTCCCACTACCATCTATATTGAGCTTAATAAATCCATTAATAGGAGCAGCCCAATGAACTTAAATAATATCAGCTTTATTTTTCTCGGTAAATCAATATGAAAATTCAGCAACATATGCTTAGCACTAGTATTACAAGAAGGCTTAAAGTTCTCATATTTCAACATTTTATGAACACAACTTTTGATAGAATGAAAACAAATTGAACTAGAAAAAAACTTGGCCATCATGCTTACAATTGTTTCAAGCACAACAAATAAACCAAAAAATTATAATAGGAACAGACCTATAAAGCTTCGACCCATCCTTTTGCCAAACCACAATCAATTTAGTAATATAACTGCTATGATTACAATTACTAGCATACTCAAAGAGTGTAAACACCCTCTTCCATAAATCAGTAACGTAAAAGCAAGTACAAAAAATATGTTCCAACGTTTCAACATGCATCTTACAGAAATAACAAATAGAAGGAAATCTTAAAACCTCTAAGCTTTAAATTATTATCAGTATATAGAATTTTATGTAAAAGGCACCACATAGAAAAAAAGATTAAGTAGGTTCAATCAAATCATTCCAAATCCACCTTAAATCCATTCCTTGGGAAGTATTAAGAGTCGTAGAGAAAATCCTAGTAGCAGACCAACCCAACCTAACATTAAGCTTGATTTTATCAGGACCCTAACTAATAGGAACTTTAGCTATACTAGCCAAATCCTCACTATTAACAAGGTTAGCAAGCTTATTAATATTCCAAACATTACTATTCCATATCTTCTGTACCTGTAAATTAACATCAAAAGGTCCTCCATAGCTATCAGCTAAAGGACCCAAACAAATCCAATTATCATACCAAAAAGTACACTTGCCTGCACCAAGATCCCAATAAATAAAAGATTTAGTACAATTAGCCACCTTAAGCATACTTTTCCAAACAAAAGAATCCTGTGTTTTACTATCAAAAACCAAAGGATGCACATCTTTACAATATTTCAAATGCAACATCTTAACCCAAAGGGACTTACCCTTACGGAAATATCCTTACCAGCCTACAAAAAATTGTTAAAAATACCTTTTAGCTTCATACAAATAGAATAAGGCATATTAATAAAACATAAGGTAAATAAAGGAATAGAAGTAAGGACATTTTTAAGTAACATCACCTTACCACTATAAGAAAGAAGAAGATTATCCAAAGACATAATCCTCTTCCTAATCTTATTAATAATATTCTCAAACAAATGCATTTTAGGATGGCCTTAATCAAGATTGAAACCCTGATATACCATAGGAAAGTCTCCTTTAGCTTATCTAAATAAATCCCGAATCCAATTCATTTTAGCAATAGTGATCTATTTAGAACAGTAAAAATTACTCTTAGTAGGATTGGAGATAAGCCCAAAAGCATACTAAAAATGCTCCAAACCCTGCCAAAGAAGCTAGATAGTACTTTTAATAACATTAGAAAAATAATAACATAGATATCTAAGTAGAACATTTTATGTACCCCCCAGAAAAAAAATCAATCTCTACAATGAAGATAAGGAATGGATAAGGTGTCTCCATGTAGTAGGAGAGCTAACTGATTAGGAGGTATAGTCCCTATAGCAATCTCTTCAGTTTCCTTCCCTCTGACTGCCAAACTGTGTGTTGGAGTGTTTCCTTCTCTAAGAATGTGTTGGAAATCCACATCAACGTTAATCAACAGTCTTTTAATATTATTGTGCAACCAAACAAGGTTCCATGGAGCAGCTTCAACATTTTTCAGAATTCTGATGCAGCTACCAGAATCAGATTCTATCACCAATTTAGAGATGTTACATTTCTTGGAAAGGTAGATAGCCCAGAAGATGGCTATCATTTCAGTTTCAAGTGCATCATTAGCCCAAGTAGGAGATGAAAAGTAAAAAATGCACTTTCCTTGAAAGTTCCTAATAACTCCTCCCACACCAGCAACCTCCTTAGAGAAACTTCCATCAGTATTAGCCTTCAACCATCCCTTAAGTGGGGGGTCCAAAGGACCAAAGTAAGCTTGCTTATCTTCATATTAATACCACTGTGCATCTAAATCAGGAAAATATTGGGAAACTTCTGATGCACTATAATCTTTTGGAGATAGGAAATACAATTTAGAACCACTGCCTTATCCAAAGGTTTCATATTTTCATACTTAACATGATTTCTACACATCCAAATGAACCAAGCAGCAACACAAGGAATGATTATCATTTTAGCTTTTAGCCACTCCTTCCAGCATTCCAAAAAGTTCTGTCAACTTACTTTCAGAGTATCAATTCTGAGCTGATTCAATAAACCAGACCAAACCCTTTGGGAGAAACTACAGGAATAAAATAAATGTTCCAGACTTTCTTCATCCTTACTACACAGCCAACAACAAGAGGGACCCCTAAGCCCTTTCAATTTCAAAATATCATCACAAGGTAGGAAAGATTTCCACAGCCTCCAGCAAAAAAAAAGACATTAAAGGTGTCAACCACTTCCCCCAAATAAATTTCCCCCACATAACAGGTTGCCAATGATACAATATTTGGAAAATGTAAGCTGAAAGTTTTTTGTGAGGGGGCCTGTCTAGTGATGATTCTATCTTTTTCTCCAGGATTGATTTTAGTTTTCTTCACCCAATACATTTGCTCTTCAGTTAAGATGGTTGCCAGCAAATTGCAATTCCATTGATTTTCAGTCCAGAATTCCTTCACTTTAGTTCCAAATTTTGGATTAGAGGTGTCAATTCTTTCCCCATTCCAAATCCATTTATCTAGCCAAAAATTAATTTGTACTTCTCCAAGTTCCCAAATAAATAGATCCTCAGCTTGATGCCTCACCTCCAAAAGTTTAGTCCACAGCCTAGAATCCCCAACTTTTTTCTCAGCCAAGTTAGGGTGTACAGTCCTGCAGTATTTCCCCTTCATAAACAAAGCCCAAAGACTATCTTGGGCTCTAAACTTTATCCAGAGTTTACAAAGATTAATGACACTGAGATGCTGGAAATCCTTAAAGCCTAAACCACCTGCATGTAGAGGCTTACACAATTTATGCCAAGCTAACTAATGAGACTGTTTCTTCTGTCCAGCCCAAAGAAAATTATTAAACATTTTTCCTAGCCTTATCTGGTCCCCTTCTTCATAGTGAACATCTAAAGAGCATAGGAAGGGATAGAAGTTAAGATGCTTTTGAGAAGAGTGATCCTACCTCCATTTGATAAGAAGTAATTTGTCCAACATTGAAGTTGTTTCTGAATTTGATCACCCCATTGATATGAATTTGTTTAGTTCTCCCTTTTATTAATTGAACACCAAGATAATTGATAGGTGAAGAGGCCAAGCTAAATCCAGTGTGTTGTGCAATCCATTGTTTAATCTGTGGAAGAGTATGAGAGCTAGCAAAAATTTGACATACATACCAGATGATCTTTGGAAGTGTTTAAGTACTTGATTGAGAGACTTCACTTCATTCTTGGTAGCCCTAGAGAAAATGATTATATCATCTACATAGGACATATGACTCACACTAATATTGGATCTGTGCTGATAGTCCAAATGTGGGGAAGATAGAAACTTTTGATTAAGAAGCCTAAAAAGATAATCCATAGCCAAAATAAAGATAGTAGGGGACAAGGAATCTCCTTGTTTAATTCCCCTAGTGGCATTGAAGAAACCTTGGCTTTTTCCATTAATTAAGATAGAATGGTTGCTGCAAATGAGCCATCTTCTAATCAGATTGACAAAGGCCCCAGAGAAGCCCCTAGCAGTCAAGGCAGCCAAAATAAAATTCCAGTTAATTGTATCATAGGCTTTTTGAATATCCAATTTCATAATGAGATTGCTACCTCTACATTTTCTGTCTAGATCTAGTAGCAGTTCCTGAGCCAAAAGGATGTTATCAGATATTTGCCTTCCTTTCACAAAAGCCACCTCATTCTTGCTGATAAGCTGCTGAAGAAGAGGTTGAAGTCTGGTGCTGATAATCTTGCTGATAACTTTAGAAATGACATTAGTTAGGCTGATTGGTCTAAAATCTCCCCATCTTATCCTGCTGGAATTTTTAGGAATCAAGGTTATAGTGGAAGCAGTAAAATATCTAGGGGGATCAATACCTCTAAAGAAGCTTTGCACAACATCAACAAACCCCCCACAGATGATATTCCAAGTGGCTTTATAAAATTTTGTAGTGAAGCCATCAGGGCCAGCTACCTTATGGTCATCAATAGAGTCCAAGGCAGCTTTAACTTCACCTTCTAATGGAGTGGTATTTAGATTTAGATTATGGACATAATCTTTGCAATCAAAGAATATTTCCATCTTGATTTGAGCTCTAGAAGGAGACTGCTTCTTAAAGATATTTTGAAAGTAATTTACAGCATCTTGGGCAATATTCTCAGCATCAGTTAGCTTATGGCCAGCAGAATCCTAAATAGATAAAATCATGTTGTTTTTCCTTCTAAAGTTAATACAAGCATGGTAATAACTTGAGTTTCTATCTCCTTCCATAAATTTGGTAACAACAACTTTCTGCTTCAGAAAACATTCTGTGTAACTGGTATGGAGTAACAGCTCTTCATTAGCTTTATGGAGGTCAACTTCAGAAATTAAACCCCTTTGGAAACTGTCTTCCATGTTAAGCACTTTACTTTGAGCTTTAATTAAGTTCTCATGTATATTACCAATAGTGTCCCAATTCCAATTCCTCGGCTTAGCTGCCACCTTCTTTTGGAGTTTCCACAGATTTATCCAGGGATTAGTATCACCTTCAGACCTCCAAACCTTACCTACTACTTCCACAAAATGAGGGTGGAGAGTCCACATGTTTTGAAACCTGAAAGGAGCTTCATATGGGCTTTCAGCATTTTGGATTGTGCACAGGAGAGGCCTATGGTCAGAACCTGCCATAGCCAAATGAGAAATGACAGTGAATAGGAAGGTTTGAACTCATTTTGAGTTACCAAGAATTCTGTCAAGTCTTTCCCACATGGAACCCCTTCTCCAAGTAAAGTCAGGACCTTGATACCCTAAATAAAATAATTCAGCCTTAGAAAGAAAGTCATTGAATCTATTCATGTCAGAAACAATAGGTGGCCTACCACCTCTTCATTTAGAAGGAGAAGAGATATAGTTTAAGTCACCCCCCAAAATAAAAAAAGCGTTCAGAGACTGGCCAATTTGAGTTAACTCAGTCAATAAGGTGGATTGATTAAAGGCAAGACTGCTAGCATAAATGAAGGTGGCATATCCAATTTGAGCTCCAATATGGAATTGGATGTGAACAAATTGGGAATGATGTGAACGAATTGGATGTGAACAAATTGGGAATGGTTTAACAACACATATCATTGAAGTTTAGCTCCAGCAAAAAGCCAAATTTTATTATTAGAATTGGAGAAATGATCAAATTGAGGGAAATTTTTCTGAATTTTTTGGGAATTTTTAGTAACTGATGGTTCAAGAATGGCAAAACACCACACTTTATGAATTCTCATAAAATTTTTTAATCACTTTAGAGAGGAGAGGTGAGCAATACCCCTAATATTCCAAACAAGGAACTTAATCATTGAGAAAAGGTCCTCCCTTTCCCCTAGTCCTAGGAAGGTGGTCCTAGGAAGGTGAGGAAGGTGATCCACATTAGAAGGTCCCACCATAGGCTTTTTATTTTCAACTTTACCTTTTTTCTTCTTACGGCTTTTTTGGACCTGCCAATCCTCTGTTAGATTGATAGTATGATCTTCAACCCTAGAGGGGTTTATGTTTAATAAGCTTTCATCTTGTATTATCTTTTCCTTTAAATTACTGTTAATGCATAGTTCATCCCCTTGCTCCCCAGCATTACTACTTGGCACAATCTCAATTGTGTTATTTACCTCCACATCAGTAGCATCAACACCCCCAGCCAATTCAACAGCTGTCCCAACTGGCTTGGAATTAGTTGTTCTAGTCTCTAGAGCTCTTTTTTTATTTGGAGGGTGTAGTCTATAACACATCTTCACATTATGTCCAAACATTTTAAAATGTTGGCAATAGATAGGCTTTTGTTCCACAACTATTTTCTGTTAGAAACCTTCCTCAGTAGTTCCAATCCAAACCCTATCAATATCAGTCAAAGTAATGTCCCTCTCAACTAGGACTCTAGCTCTAGGTGGTCTGTCCACATTATAAGTGGGGGCATCAATTTTCAGGGGGCAACCAAGCACTATACTAATGCTGAATAGCACATTCTGATGGAAATACTGAATTGGTAAATTAGCAAATTTGAACCACATTGGAACTACACGAGGTTCCTTTGTGGGATCAAACTCTGGAGTCTATTTCTACAATTTCATTGGGACACCATTAATGATCAAAGTCTGTTTTACAAACACCCTTGCATAATCTTCTTCATTAAATAAGGAAATCAAAAGGTGCCTTCCATTTATTAAACCCAGTCTCCAAGCTCCTGCAAGTTTCAAATCCTCAAAGTACCTCCTTACCAAGTCCATCTTACGGAGGCCACACTGAAACTTACCCACTAGAGTAAGCTTAACTGTTTCATTCAGTTCGTTGATTTCCTGGGGAGAGAAGATGATGGTAGGCTCCCCTTCCTTCAACCCTAAAGGATTGACAAAGGGGCAAACCTGCCTCCCAGCAGCATCATCATGAAGACATTGTGGGAAAACTAAGTGGTCAAAGGATTTAGGCACTTCAACACCACTTCCAACAACATCAGCAAAGGTTGCCTTGGTCCATTGGACATTGGTATCAGCATCAATGGGGAAGGCCATTGAGGAAACACAACCCAAAGAACTCAAGAACAGTAAAATGATGAAATCAGTAGTAGGACTCCAAAATCAAAAGGAGCACAAAACAGTACAACTACAGAAAGGATGAAAGGACTAATACAGTTCCAAGGCCAAAACTGTAAACAGAAAGAGCAGAGATTAGCAACAACTTCAGCAAATCAATTGAACAGTAACACTGTTCAACAAAGATCTTCCCGGGCAAGACCTCAACAAATTCCACAAACCTCAAGCACACGTCGAAGAGAAAGCAAGCTTCTAAATCCAACACCACCACTTCTCCAAGCAGCTCCATCACCTCTAAAACCCTAGCAACCATATATTTCAAAGTTTAGATGGAAGAGCACTATACCCCAAGCTATCTATCTATCTTGAAATATAAACACATGACTTGACAGTGAGGCTCAATAAAAAAAACTAAGAAATATATGACATTTGTCTGGTCTGTGAAACCATTTTATTATAAGTCGAGAACTTTCCCTATTTAATATCAAAAATTAAATATGATTTATCTTAAGTTGGGTTCTTGAAACTTTCTTATAAAGACAAGCTCTTATAGTTAATTACATTTTAGATAACCAAAGTCACCTAAGGAAACTCTTGATAAAAATCTAGGAATATTGTCTTCAAGAATTTTAAAGGATAGGACTTTTTAAGGATATCAGGAAAAGTGGTGTGAAAGAGGAATGGCTCAAATTTGGAACAATTTATTTTTGGCAAAGTGGTGTGAAAGAGGAATGACTCAAATTTGGAACAATTTATTTTTGGAATCCAAAGGAAGAAGAACTTGGGGATATCATGAATCCCGAGGAAAACCTTGGTGACTTTTCAAGCTATCCTATGTTTTGGTTTTAATTTAGAGGAGAATTATTTACATGTTTCATCCTGTCAATTTTTTTTAATTAGGGCTTACATTCGTGTGAAACGATCACACAAATAGCATGGAAGATATGAGGATTTGGTTATGACGAATGATAACCTCAAAATCCTAAGATAGGTTAGGGCTTATATTATATAGCAGAGCCATACAAAGGCTTAAGGAAATGTTGAGGATTTATGTTGCACTAGGCAGATAAACTTGAAATCGTATGGCTCAGTTGTTTAATTCTAAGGAATGGTTTAGCTGGTATAGGCATGTTTTGCTGTTGAAGATGGTCGTGCTGCCCACAATGCTAGCTCTAAGCTCCTTATCGTAGCAAGATTAAATTTTCTAATGTGTCAAGTCATGATGTCAAATCAAGTGTTTCTTAAGTTTATGGTTATTTATATATCATGAGGAATGTTAAAGTTGATTAGAGCGACACCGATTAGGATCCCACGGTTCTCTCGTTCTGTTATCACAATTTTCTTTTGAATTTACTTAGCTTAAACAAGTTATGAAACTCATTTAAACCGAGGAGATCTCGTTAGCAACCACGGGTTAACTCCTCTGAGGGACTCCTGTAAATTTTAAAGAACATTTTAAGTTTAGTGAAATTTTAAAAGATTTATGGTTACCTTTGAAATAGTTTGTTTTAGGTTATGAAATGTTGATTAATTTTTAAAAAAGTTGTTTTGATTTTGCAAGTTATGATATTTTTTAGTGAAAGTAAAATGATAGAAATTGAATAACATTGTAAAAGCATTAAGTGTCATCTTCTTGGCATTCCCATTGAAAGATTAGCTTTTACAACATGTATATAATTTTGGATAAATTTAAATAAATTGGAGAAGTAAATGAAGGTGTATCTTACAGACTCCAAACTATGACTTATTGAGTACCAAAAGATCTTAATGGATGACTTTAGAACAAAATACAACAAGTTCAATTTATCCTTCAAAATATCCAAGAAATTCTAAAGTGTTCGGGGAAATACCCTAAACTGTTTTAAAGATCCCTTGAAACATCTGAGTTCATTTTGAACTTATCAGATTGTTCTACTAATCATCCCAGGTCAAATTAAAATTATCCCATTACTTAGTAAACTTTGACATTTTAATTGTCGTGAGGACAGGGTACTCAATTAATCAGTTGATACTTCACTTAAAAGTTATGTAAGTGAATGCCCCTAAGGCAAGTTTCAGTCTTTAAAGACTTTTGTACCCATCACTAAAGTTGGGCTTGTAGTGCTTGTCATCAATCAAATTATCCTCTAAATCCCATCAAATGAATTAAATATCAAGCCTAGATGACTACCAAGCCCTTTAATAAATCCAATGGGAGAAAAAAGAATAGAGGTTAGAATTTTAATTTAGGTGATGTGGATTCTGATTAAAAGGAGTCAAATCATCATTAATTATGAACTTAATCATAAGTGAAACATCATATCCTTAGCTTAAGCCCATCACTTGGAGACCATATGATTTTGATTAACTTCCAAATTCTGATAATTTAGAAAGTTTATTATTTTATTCTTAACAAGGAAAGGTGACAAGTTGGTTTCTACCTTTTACCCATTATGTTTCAATCGTCCAAACATATTCATTATGATCAAAATTACCGATTTTTCCTTTGAATTAACCTTAAATTTTGACTAAGAAACTAAAATCCAAAATGGCCATGTCGGCACTAAAAATTTAAGGAGTTTCCCATTGGATGTTATCAGCCGCCAGAATTAAAATTTCGCCGCCTGCATCAGAAAGACATATATACAAGTTTAGAAAAATATGAAATCAAAATGATCACATATCTTTCATAGTTGAAATTAAAGAGCACTATACCTCAAGCTATGTATCAATCCCGAAAGATAAACACAAGGCTTGAGGGTGAGGCTCAATCAATAAACTGAGGAATATATGACATCCTTATATGACATCCGTTTGGTTTGCGAAAACCATTTTATTTATAAGCCAAAAAGTTTCCATATTTAATTTAAAGAATTAAATAGGGTTTATATTAAGCTGGGTTTGAAAAAGCTTCTTATAAGGGTAAGCCCTTATAAGCCCTTATAGTTTAGATAATCGAAGTCACCTATGAAAACTCTCGATAAAAATCAAGGAATATTATCTTCAAAGAGTTCAAAAGAGAATATTATTCAAGGAATATTATCTTCAAAGAGTTCAAAAGATAGGAATTCTCAATGAGACAAGGCAAAGAGGTAAAAAAAGGGGAATGGCTCAAATTCAAAACATTTATTGTAGAATCTAAAAGAGGAAGAACAAGGGGATGTCACAGACCCAGAGGAGAACCTCAGTGACTTCCCAAACTACCTTATGGTTTGACTTCAGTTTTGGAGAGAAATATTTAAATGTTTCATCCTGTAAATTTTATTAATTAGGGCTTACACTCGCGTGAAACAATCACACAAATAACTTGAAAGATATGAGGATTTAGGCCATGACAAATGATAACCTCTGAATCATAAGATGATTTATGGCTTAAATTGTACAACAGAGCTATACAAAGGTCTAAAGAAAAGTTGAGGATTTATGTTGCATAAGAAAACCACCTCGAATTCCTATGGCTTGGTTTTTTAAATCAATGAAATGGCTTAGCTAATGTAGACATGTTCTGCTATTGGAGATGGTAGTGTTGCCCATAATACTAGATCCAAGCTCCTCGTCGCGGCAAGCTTAAGTTTTTTAATGTGTTAAGTTATGATTTCAAATCAGATGTCCATAAGATTCATGGTTATTTAAATATTATGGGGCATATTAAAGTTGATTAGAGCGACACCGGTTAGGATCCTACGGTTCCCTCGTTTCAACACCACTATTTTTTAAAGTTGATTCACTTAGTACAAATGAATTTACTAAACTCAACTTAATAAGTTCTATACTTTCATTTAGACTGTGGAAAATCTCGTTAGGAACTGTAAGTTATCTCCTCCGAGGGATTTCCGATCATCTAATGGAGATGTTTTAATTTAGTTGTAATTTTTGTTTTATGATATTTGTAATTAAATTTTGAGTTGTCATATATTTTGAATGTTGTGGCGGTAAATTTCATCTTGATTGATTTTTAGCTTTGGTTTTAGTTTTACGACTATCCTAGTAGTTTTGGTTTTCATGCAGGGTGACTTCGTTGTTTAACATGCAAGCTTGAGGCAAGAAGTACAAAAAGGTAAATGCAATAATTTAAAAGTGTACATGTCGACTCTTCTCGTTCCTCTACCTGAAAGATTAGTACTTGCAAGACATGTATATAATTTTGCAGGGAATTTAACTTATAGGAGTAGATGAAGGTTTAGCTACCAAATCCCAAGTTTCCCAAGCCAAATCCCAAGTTATGACTTTATTGAATCTCAGTAGATCCTAGTGGTTGGTTTTAGATCAAAAATATGGTAAGTTTAATTTGCCCTTCAGAATGTCCAATAGATTTCAAAATGCTCAAGGCATGACCCTCGACCACTTTGAAGATCTCTTGAAATATTCTGAGTTCATTTTGAAGTTATCATATTGTTATCATATTGTTCCATTAATTTAATCATCTGAGGTCGAAGTGCGACTACCTCGTTGCTCAGAGAAACTTGACAATTTAATTATTATGAGGATAGGATACCCAATTAATCAATTGATATTTCATTTAAAAGTTATGTGAGTGGGTGCCCCTAAGGCAAGTTTAAGTCATTTAAGATTGTGGTGCCCACAATTAAGGTCACGCTTGTAGTGTTTAAAGATGTTAATTTTTAATCATGTTATCTTCTAAATCTGGTCAATTGAGTGTAGACATCGAGCCTATATCACTACTAAGCCTTTAACAATCATGATAAGTTGAATGGTAATCCCATTGTATTTCAATCATCCAAATATATTCATTAAGATCAAAATTTCACATTTTCCCTTGGTTAATCCGAAATTTTGATTAAGAACTAAAATCTAAAATGACTATTTTGATCTTGGGGTACTTTACCTCTTAACTCAATAAACTCAACTCAAATGACTTGAGCATTTAGAGTGGCATATCCATGAGTTAATTAAAACATCAGAGGAAAACAATGTGGTTTTTCTTTTGTATTTTTTTTTAATTTAATTTAAATAATTATTTAAATTCAGGAAATATTATTTTTAAAATTGATTTATTTAACTATCTAAATTAAAGTTTTTATTTATAAGAAAATTATTAGAGGTTTTCCTTAGGTCATAAAAACACTTAGGCAAAATTTTATATTTTTTTGAATTAATTATTATTATTATTATTTAATTTTGGGTCAATTTCAATGATTTAATTAAAAATAAAATAATGTTTTAATTACCAAAATTATTTTTATATTTTTATTAGACTTCTCTGAGTTCATAAAACTCATAGAATCAAAATTTGTATTTTTATGATTTTTAATTTATTTATTATAATTATTTTAATGATAAAATAAGGAAAATTCACTTTTAAGCTTTTAACATTTATTTTTAACTTAGAAAAATTAGGAAAAATAAACTAATGAATTCTAAGTGATCAGAGAAAACTTGTACACATTTTGAACCATTTTTTTGTATTTTTTAAAAATTTTGATTATTTTAATTATTTTTAATTCAAAATAAACTTTAAAAATGATATATTTTCACAAAAATAGAGTTTATTTTTATTAAATACTCCTGATCTCAAGGAACTCAGAAAACTAATTTTGAGGATTTTTCTAAGCTTACTTAATTTATTATAATTACTTTTGCACAAAAATACAAAGTTAAAAATATAAAGTTACTTTAAAAATCAATTTTAGTAACTAAGCCAAATAACTTTTAAATTTTTACGGTAAGTAAATACCATTTATATGCATAATGTGGAATTAATTTTGTCAATTTTTTATAAGTATTTAATTTACATAAATTAACAGAAGGTGTATACATTTGATTAAATATAGAAATGTACAAAATAATTAAAAACATCATAATATTTTTCTTATACTTCTCTTATTACAGGAAACGTACTAAAATTATCCTCATAATTTTCCAATTGTAATTTTGATTTATATAATTAATATAAGCCAAAATGGCCACCCTAACATGAAAATTACGGCTAGAAGCATAGAGATGCCTTTTGCCTTGGAAAAATCAGAGAACATCCCCTCTGTGATGAGGAAGAAACCTTAGAAATTTTAAGCCGTGGTGAGCTATGAATTTTGGAGAATTGAAATACCACACAGGCTATTTAATTAATTAAAAATCATATACTTGGAAAATAATTTTTATTTTTGGTCCACTTTATTCTCATCTACTCATTGAGCAAGATGGTATTTTCCTTTTATTTTTATGATTTTTCTATGCAAAGCTATGAATTTTTAAAGAGAAAGAAAAAAAATAATAAAGATCTAGCATTTAATTTAATTGAAGAGAGGGGGTGAGTGAGGAAAAGAGAGCAAGAGGAGTAAGAGAGTGGCGCTGAATAGATCTTATGCACCTCCGAAAGATGATGCGATACCCTCACATTTGTTGCAGTTTCCACCAAGGCATGCCACCCGGTCTTTGGTTCAAGCACTAAGAGTTTGTCCGACTTGATCTCCTTCGTCTATTAGATACACACGCGATCAGACGACATCCGTTCAACGTCCCTAATTAACCTAACCCATCAACTGTCCACACTAAAACCTTAAGATCTTTGACTAGACTCAACCAAATCACATGGAGTTTATTTCTAAACCTTCATCTACTCAAGACAAGCACATCTATACGACTAATCAAGTATGAAATCAAGACATTACTCATGGAGAAATAAAATAAGCTTAGGTTAGGGTTAGAGCTCAAAACCTTTGTCTGAGAGGAAAAGCATCAATCAGATGGTTATGGTAGCTTTAGTTGAGTCCAACGAATCTCCAGATGAAGTCCTGTGCCCTAATGAATTGTCTATGTATGATTTCGACAAAGGTGTATTTTAGGTGTTGGTTTAGAGCTATATTAAAGGTTGTTTTAGAGAGGGCTTTGATGGGGAATCAACTCCTCTTTCTCTAGGGATGGTGTGTGCACAATTAATTTGAGGTGTGTGCATGGTGTGTGCACAATTAATTTGAGTTTGGTGGAATGTGGAGAGATTTCCTGATCTGAAAGTTTGAGCTAAAAATTGGGCTCTCACAGTGGGAATCAGAGTGAGAAAATGGTTGGCTTAAGCTAAGAAATGCTTGGAGAGTCTCTGGCTAGATTTTGACTGAGTTTCCCCGAGGATTTGGAACCCCTCCCATTTGGCCAATTGATGGGTGCAAAGAGTTGCTTAGGTGGAGGGATGAAGGGCTCTAAGGAGAAGTTAAGGTGAGCTGGCCTCTAAGGTTAAAATTAAGTTTGATTTAAGGGTGGTAGCTCATGGCTTTGGTATTTTCTGGCGAGTAGGGCGGTTGACCAGAGCATGGGAGGTGGTCAGGTGAGCCAGGGATAGGGCTAATTATGATAAATCCTCAATGGTTTGTCATGATGGAGGACATTTCTTGTTTAAGACCCAAAAATGGGATGGAATCCATTAATTTAGGGACCCATTGGTCCATAGGTCACTTGGGTAGATTTAGGGTGGTTCATCCTGGTCCAAAGGAGGAGCTTAGTGGTTGTGACCAATTTGACTTGATTAAGTCAATTTAGGTGGAAGGGTCTACTTGGGTCAAGTGGCTTGATGTGGGTTTTGGGTTGAGCTAACAATGCTATTGAGCTCAATTAATTGAACAATATTGTGTGGGTAATTTTTATGAGGAGTTTAGAACATATTTGGAGTGATTTTGGTAATTTTTATGAGGAGTTTAGAACATATTTGGAGTGATTTTGATTTGGTTTGGAGTTTCAATTTGGATGATTTTGGGTATTTGGTCAATTTGGGGGTGTTGGGTTAGACTTGGGTTTAGGTTAGGCTAAGGTTGGGTTAGGTCAAAATTGATGGTTCAAAATGTTCTAGATGAATGTCATAAAAAGTTTTCAACATAAATTGGGTGTCAACTTTGGGGTTAGGGCATTCAATTTGGTGGATTTAAAGACATATTTAAAAACATAGCTAATTTGGGGGAAATTTTGGGGATTTTGAATGTGGGTTAAATTTGAGTGAAATTGAGGCTTGATCGAGGCCAATTGAAGGTCCAATTTGATGTGTATGACTGTTAGGAAGAATTTAGGATTCAAATTAGGGCAATTGAGTGGATCATATGGTTCAATTAGGTGAGATTAAGTCATAGGGCCAAAATTGGAGATCTAATTTAGATCAAAATTTAGCTCAAACCATGGATCAATTAGATTTATATTTAGTTTTAATTGATCATATGAAAGATGAATTTGAGTTTAGAATTGAAATTGGGGAGGATTAGGCCAAACTGATGAGTATGTGAGGTAAATTTGGAGAAATTGGGTCTTTAAAGGCAATTTGGGCTTTTTGCTCAAAGTGGTCAAATTGGCCAAATTGGGTTCAATTAAACGGTCCAAATTGGTTGGGGACATTTGAAATGAGTTGGCTACAAATGGTATTTTTTGTAATTTTGGCAATTTTGAGGGTATTTTTGTAACTTTGGAATTTTTTTGTGATGTTTTGGGCAATTTGGGTAGTTTCAAATGGTTTGAAATGATTTTTTAGTAAGTTTGGGTTTTTTTTATGAATTTGGAAATTTTGATCAAATTTTGGGTTTCAAGGGTATTAAAGTAATTTGGGAGGTATTCGGGGCAAAAGGCCAAGTTGGATATTTTGGTAGAATTGGAGTGCCAACCACCTTATATGAGCTATGGACCAATGAAATCTCCATTTGGGTCCTCTATGTACTGGTCTTAGCCAAACCCTAACCTAAGGCCATTGGGTCTAGGGGACCATCTACATGAGTTTCCCAAAAGATCAAGGGATTAAAGTCAATAAATCTGGGTTATAGGGTTGTGACTGAAAGTGGGTGCAAGTGAGTGAACTAGCTCCAGACCAACACCCAAGGTCAATCTTAAGGCCAAGAAGTCCTATGGGGACTCCCCTTGAGCTTCCTCTATTGTGGCTCCACCTACTAAGTGCTAGAGGTTAGGACCAATATATGGAACTTCAAGTTGAGCACAAAAGAGTTTAGAGTTTCTAAAGGTGAGGGGGTTCCTTTTCTAGTTTTCTAGTAATAGTCAAAAGTAAAGTCCTATGGCTAGACCTTAGGCTACTAAAGAGGGAAAACTAAACCTTAGCAAAAAGTGAGGTCAACAGACCACTTTACCCTTGGGGCTCTTCACCTCATAACTCATTAAGCACCACTCATATGATTTAGAGAACTTAGAATAACCACATTTGTGTTCAATTTTAACCCAAATTAAAATGCTGAATTTGACCCAAAACCAAAATCTCACTCAATTAAACCCCCAAATCTGTCAAATTGCCCCAACTTTGAATCATAAACTTTTCAAAGCATTCTCCCATATCAAACTGAGCCTTAAATTGGCCTTGGTAAAGCCCCAATTTTAATCAAGGTCAACTTGGACCAAAACCACGTATTTTGTCCCAAATTGGCCATGTCCCCAAATTCACCCATATTGAACTCCATATCCCAAAAATTTCAGTTCAATTTTATCTAAAAATCTTCATGACAATCCTTAGGACATATTTGAACCATCAATTGGGCCTTGACCAAATTCTAGCTCAATTGAAACCCAACTCTAACCCAACACCCCCAAAATTCACCAAATGCCCAAAATCCTTCAAATTGAACCTCTAAATCAATTCAAAATCACTCTAAATATTTTCCAAACTCTTTTTGAAAATCATCTATATCATGTTGATCAATCAATTGAGTCCAATGTTATAGTTAGCCTAAGTCAAACCAAGCTTTAAGCCAATTTGACCCAAATTTAACCCATGCACCAAAATTTATCAAGCCATCCCAAATTGATCAAGCCAAAGCCTCTACAACCACCTTCTAGACCCTAGTGACGTCCAAGTGTCCAGTATAGACTCACCTAGTCCCCCCTACATGGGCTATGGACCAATGGTCCCTTGATTTAGGCGATTTCATGCCATTTTTGGCCTAAACTCAAATATCTTTGCCATCATGCCTTTCCATTATTATTTAGCCATCATTTATCTCTCCCTGGCCTCCCTGAGCCTTGAAGCGACTAAAATCTTGCCAACCACCATCACAACCACCATAAACAACCAGCCCAAGGGAGGTCCAAATGGCCAAAACCCAAAATTAAACCTCCCTGAGTTTGCTAAGTCCCATTGGCCCTTGGAGCCTTTCTTCCCTCCACCTCAACAAGCTTTAGCACCCAATTCCAGGTCCTAAGCTCCACCAGGATGCCATGGAGCTCTCCATGACCAAAGGGGATAGTTCTTGAAACCTTGGAAAAACTCTAACCAATTTTTACCAATGCTTCTCCAAACCTTCATAAGTTGAATCCCTCTGCTCTCAGCCACTCTATGGAGCCATTTTCTTTGCTAAAATTTGCCTTAAAACTAGGATATATTTCTACACAGCTCAATAGTGAACTAAACTCCAATTAACTATGCACACACCATTTTTAGAGTGAGAGGAGTTGATTCCTCACAAAAGCCCCATCAGAGAGAGAGCCTCTAACATAGTTCTATACCAACATCCAAAACTGGCTTTGATCAAAATCACACCTAGACATTTCACCATAGCCCAGGACTTTTTATGGAGGTTTGTTGTACTCATTTGAAGCTACTACATGATACCGCGAGATGACGAGGCAGCTAGATGGCTGGCAGTGTCAAATAGTAGAGTGCCGCGTGTAAAGATCGATGTGCCGTAGGTTGAGGTGTTGCTGATTGGTTTAAATAAAAAAATATGGATTTTTCTAAATTAAATTAAATCCCAAAACTTCAAAAATCCATATCTTTTTATTGAAAAATCAAAAAATAAATTTAAAATACCCTCTTGGTAATCCTACAGAGACCTTTAAGAGATGAAAATGAACTTCATCAAAGACCTTTAAGAGATTATGTTAATCCTACAGTAGATGAGATTCGTTTGAGTATACAAAAACATGATGTAGTTGCCAATTCATTTGAACTTAAACCTGTTATTATCCAAATGGTTCAAAATAAGGGGGAATGCCAACTGAAGATCCTAATTACATCTTGCTAGTTTTCTAGAATTATGTGCTACATTTCAATATGATGGAGTGTCGAGATGGAGTGTCGAATGAATGGAGTGTCGAATGATGTTATCAGACTTAGACTATTTTCTTTTTAACTAAGGGATAAAGCTAAGATGTGCTTAAGCTCGTTAGCACCTAGATATAACAGAACTTGGGGAGATTTATCACAAAAAATTTTATCTAAATTTTTCCTACTTTCAAAAACTTCTAAGCTTAGAAATGATATTACATCTTCTTTTCAGTTTCAAGGGGAATCGATTTAAAAAGTCTGGGAAAGATTTAAAGATGTCCTTAGAAAGTGTCCACACCATGTATTGCTAGATTAGTTAATAATTCAAATTTTTTATAATGAATTGGTTGGATCTCTTAGATCAATAATGGACGCTGCTGCTGGTGGATCATTAATGTCAAACCCAATTGATGAAGCATAATATCTAATTAAAGAGATGACTACTAATAATTTTAAATGGCCCTCTGAAAGGGTAAATCTAAAAAGAGTAGCCAATATTTATGATTCTGATGCAATATCTATGACAGCTGCAATAGCTAAGAAGATAGATTAATATGGAATGAAGTAATCTCAGACATCACCTGTACTTGAGGAAAATTCATTTCGACAAACGTTAGAATCAAAATCTTCTTATGAGACCATAAATGCAATAAATAATCATTCTAATTATCCTTATGCTAATTATTATAATCACGGTTTGAAGAATCATCAAAATTTTAGTTGGACTAATAATAATTCTAATGTTGCAAATCTGCAATGGGGAAACAACACTGCGAACCCATTGAGAAACTCCAAAAATCAAGGAAATTTAACTTATAAACCTTATTAACCTCCAGGATTTAATATTTTGCAGAGTAAGGAGAAAAAGTTGTCAATGAAAGAATTGATATTGCAAATGGGGAGTCAATTACAAAGTCAAGGAGATGCAATTAGAAACATGAAAAATCAAGTTGGATGTATTGCTACCGCACTTAGCAATAGACCTCAAGGAACATTGCCTAGTAATGTTGAATTAAATCCAAATGATCAGAACAAAGAGCAAATTAAGGCTATTCAACTTAGAAGTGGAAAATAATTAGAAAACTAAATTCAAAAAGAAGTGGACGTTGAAGTTGAAAACAATGAAGTGGAAAATGAAAAATCTAGTGAAGATTTTCTTTTTGAGTCAAAATATCCTATTAAACCAATGAAAATTACTATAGAAAGACCACCACCTCCATTTCCTCAAAGATTGAAGCAGAAAAATAGAGAGAACCAATTTTCAAAATTTCTAGAGATATTGAGGAAATTAACGATAAACATTCCATTTGTTGAAGCTTTGGAAAAAATGCCAAGCTATGTGAGGTTCAGGTTCCCAAGCTATGTGAGGTTCATGAAGGATATACTTAATAAGAAAAGGAAGTTTGTAGATGAAAAAATAGTTGCACTTGTTGAATAGTGTAGCACTATATATCAGAAAAAACTTCCTGAAAAACTCAAAGATCCTAGAAGTTTTAAAATTTCTTGTGCTATTAACGAAACATTATTTGGAAAAGCTTTATGTGATTTAGGAGCCAATATTAATCTTATGTTGTTATCAAATTTTAGAAGGTTGGGCTTAGGAGATATTTCACCTACGACTGTAACTCTTCAGTCAGCTGATCATTCGATTACCTATCCTAAAGGAGTTATAAAAGATTTTTGGTAAAAGTTGATAAATCTTTCTTGTGAAATTTATATTAGATATGGAGGAAGATAAATAAATTCCTACTAATTTAGGAAGACCATTCCTGGTCACTAGAAGAGCTTTGATAGATATGCAGAAAGGAGAACTAACTATGAGAGTTAGTGAACAAGAGTTTACATTTAATATTGCAAAATCAATGAGACCTTGCAAAAGAGCAAGAGATTGAATGCTTCATAATGGATAATGCTTAAGAATGGATATTAATGAATATCTAAGACATGAATATTTCAAAAAGACATTTGAAAAGGAATTTGAAAAGGAATATGTGGTTGAAAAAGAATATATGGAATATCAAGATGAGGAAAAAATTCAAGATGAAACTACTGAAGTAAGTAATGAAGATTTGGATTATGTTCAGTAAAATTTGAAATGTTAGATCCTATAAAAAGTAATAAGGAATAGTAATAAGAATCTGATTTCATCTATTGAGAAACCTCTTGAACTAGAACTAAAAACACTTCCTACACATTTAAAGTATGCATTCTTAGGAGATTTATCTACATTACCTATTATAGTATCCTAAAAATTAATTGATGAGCAAGATTAACAGTTGTTGGAAACTTTGTGAAGATATTAAAAAGACTTTGGATGGAAATTAGCTAATATTAAAGGAATCAGTCCATAAATTTGTATGAATAGAATTTTATTGGAAGATCAAAATGAACAAAGAGTTGACCCTCAAAAGAGATTAAATCTTATGATGAAAGAAGTTGTTAAGAAAGAAATTTTGAAAAGGTTAGATGCTTGAATAATATATCTTATTTCAGACAGTGCTTGGGTAAGTCCAATTCACTATATTCCAAAGAAAGAAAGGAGGTGTAGGAGGTGTGAGTGTGGTGTCAAATGAGAATAATGAAATAATACCAACAAAACAAGTCACTGGATGGAGAATCTGCATGGACTATAAAAAATTAAATTATGCCACCATGAAGGATCATTTTCCTTAGTATCTTTTGGACTAGATGCTGAATAGACTTGCTTGGCACATATATTTTTATTTTCTAGATGGATATACCTGTTATCATCAAATACCTATAGCTCTAAAGGATCAAGAGAAAACAACATTTACTAGTCCTTATGAAACTTTTACTTTTCGGCGAATGCCCTTTGGAATATGTAATGCGACTGTAATATTTCAAATATGTATGATGTCAATTTTCAGTGATTTAATTGAAAAAGGGATTGGAGTCTTTATGGACATTTTTTATATGTTTGGGACTTTATTTTAAATATGTCTATATCATTTAGAGAAAGTTCTTGAATGATGTGAAAAGACCAATCTCATACTGAATTACGAAAAAATATTAATTTATGGTTGTAGGAGGAATTGTGCTTGGACATAAAACTTTATAAAATGACATGGAAGTAGATCCTGCAAAAATTTAGGCTATATTAAATTTACCTCCGCCTACTAATGTAAGAGAAGTTAGGAGCTTTTTAGGACATGCTAAATTTTACATGCAATATATTAAAGATTTTTAAAAAATTACTAAACCTTTATGCCAACTTCTAAAAAAAGATAAAAAATTTGATTTCAACTAAGATTGCCTTAAAGTTTTTAAAACTTTAAAAGAAAAATTGATCATTGATCCTATAATTGTTTAATTTAATTGAGAGAAAAATTTTGAATTAATGTGTGATACTAGTGATTAAGAAATTGGAGTTGTATTAGGGTAAAGATATGATAAAATTTTTAAAGTTATATACTATGATAGTAAAACTCTTAATGATGCTCACATTAACTATACTACCACTAAAAGAGAGTTATTAGTCATTGTGTATGTTTTTGATAAGTTTAGGCCATATCTAATTGGAGCTAAATGTGTTGTGCATACTGACCATTCAACTAAAAATTACAAATTATAAGCTCTTCTTTGCTCAACTTTAAGTTCCACATATTGGTCCTAATCTCTAGTACTTAGTAGGTGAGGTCAATATAGGGTAGCTCAAGGAGAGTTCCCATAGGATTGTTTGGCCTTATGGTCAACCCTCTGGTGGTGTGTTCTTGGTTGCTCTCACTCACACACTTGCCCATTACACTTTCACTCACTAATTTAAGCTTAGGCCTACCTATATTTGACCCATTAAGCCTTTGGGAGACTCATGTAGATGGTCCCCTAAACCCACTAGCCCTAGGCTAGCGTCTAGCTAAGACCAATACATGGATGACCCGCAGTAGAGGATTCCATTGGCCCATAGCTCAAATAGGGTGGTTGGTCCCTCAATTTCACCAAAAAAACTAACTTAGCCTTTTACCCCCAAATCTACCAAATTTACCAAATTGCCCTTGAAACTCCAAAATTACCCAAATTACCAAAATACCCCTCAAATTGCCAAAATTGCGAAAATTACCAAAATACCCTTGGTGGCCCAAACTTTCCCAAAACCATAAAAGTCATTTTAAATGTCCCCAAAGACAATTTAGAAACTTCAAGTAAACCCAATTTGAACAAAACTCCGAAATTGCCTTTAAAGACCAATTACCCCAATTCACCCCAAATGTCTACCA
>NW_018165673.1:0-1914 GCF_001263595.1 Phalaenopsis equestris | reverse complement strand
ATAGATTCACTCTCTGCTCCATTTAACCTTATAATAATTTTGCTCACTCATCTCTCGATCGCAAGTGCCAAAATCCACATCTCGAATTTCACCGCTCAACACAAAAGCTCTTCATTAGTTCACCGTGCACAAGAGATTCACATGAGAGAACTATCACTCTGAATCAAGAGCTTAAGAATCAAATCGGGAGATAAACTGCCCCCGGCGTAATTTGGCAAACTCCTCAACACAATTATTCCGATCGTTTTGTTCCTAAACCTGGAATCAAAACAACCTCGACGTAGGTATGTCGCTACTTTCTTGTTGAGAATAATAGTTGTAACTTTACTGACACTGAAAAATCATATATCATGATGTTTAATTTCCAAGTTAAAAAACTTGTCCTTTTTTAGCATCCTTCTAAGCAAACTTGATTATAATGGGTGAGATCCTCTGGTTGTAAATGAGACGAGTTTTCGACATTCTTCTTTTGATAATATTCATGTAAGCTCACTTAGCCATCAGTTGAGTTCTCTGGAAGAACTCCCTTGGACGAGAAAAAGTATTGCGCCCGGACAACGGATGTGATATAGCGGAGGTCGCGGAGCTCGGACATCCGCTATATCACGTCCGTTGTCCAAATACAATTTGCATCCAGATTCCACACATAATATTTTCTCCTCGAACAAGCTTTAAGATCTGAACAAATTCAACCATTCTCGAACGAAATTATGATTGAACTCACAGAATATAATACTAAAAAATTAAAAATTATAATAAATAAATAAATAAAAAAAAACTCTGGTCATGCTAGCTGAGGTGAAGATTCAATAGGTACTGCTGTCCAGCACTCCGTATTTAATGTGTAATCTGGAGGGTATCTTGAGACGTCAGTGTCGCTTGATCTTGACTTTTGAATTGTTTGTTACCGCCGTAACATTCATGAATGATATAAATTCTTAGGGTACGGTCAGTTGGAGGTTAAGACATAAATAAATGACATGCAAAAATTTAAGATAATTTACATATGTATCAGTTAATTTCCATGTATTTACATAGCTAACCTCTAAACTTTAATCTTTTATATACTTATCACCTTACATGTATATGAATAGATTTTGATGAACATAAATTTGTTCTTGAATAACACAAAGGAGTGGTAAAAAATATTGCAAGCTTGTGTCAGGACAAAGACTGCGATCCACCGAAAGGAGCTGAGGAGAAAAAAAAAACGAACTCCAATAGATCGCCGTCGTTGTCCGAACACAACTTAGTTCGAACTCCGGACGTAATACTTTTTTCGAGGAGTAGAGAGCGCTGAAAAGTAGAGAGATGTTAAGAGAGAGAGAGAGAGAGAGAGAGAGAAGAGTGGCTCTTTGCTTCTTGGCTCTAGTAGATGGAAAAATCTTATGGTTAAGATCTCTATTTATATTTGATACCCCATGTTTATGGGGGTTGGTTTTTATAATAATTCATTTTTGGGCCTATATCATTTCTAGGCCTTTAGGCATATATGACTATTGTTGGTCATATCCCCACTAAAGTTGGGGTTTTGGAGAGATCATCTTTCGAATGACTTTCTTATTGCATAGGGAGACCTTTGGAGAATCTCGTTCTCATCCACTCATTACTCGATCACTCACTACTTGACACTTCAACATTTGGCACACTTTTGTTTGACCATCTAAAGCTTTGGGTAGGCCTTTTTGTCGTTCACACTTGGGTGTCTGTCTGGTTGGCTCGTGTTAGAAGACGAGCCAAGAGCCATTCGGTCTTCGTTGGTCCTAGTAGCAACTTTTGGTTGTATATATGTATATTGTTTTTAAAAATTAAAATTATAATATTTTTTACGTGATATGAAAGATTTTGATGGTTTAAACATAAAACATAAAATTTTGTTGTTAGCTATTTAAATACATAGAAATTTAAAAAAAA
>NW_018165672.1:125375-126864 GCF_001263595.1 Phalaenopsis equestris | reverse complement strand
CCACTCTTAAAATCTCTCAAAGAATTTCTCACAATACTAATATTTCTCACAATACTAACCACTCTACACACTCTAATGGGCACTACAAACAACAAAGACTCCGCGGACACTCCCGTGGACACCACTTTTTCGGCCTCCCAATTATTTCTTTTAAAGTTGTAGAAGAGTTTTCAAGAGTTGCCCAAGCGTCCCTTAAAAAATTGTCCACATTCAATGCATCTGTTGAGAAAACCGACGTGCTAGCCGTCGGTGGCCTCAATGGCACCATCGACATCCTTATAGAATATTTAATCGAGCCCGCCATCGGCGCCCAAGATTAAATCTTCATATTTTGGTTCTTTTTACTCCAAATTCGCTCTTTTTTGCATCTTTTTGCTCTAATGACCATAATTCAACATACCTGCAATAAAACATCAAAAATACCTTTCTTTAAAGTGCAATATCATCAAAATCAATGTAAAATAGGTATGAAAATCTCAACATATTTTCCTTTGATAATTAATGAGTTCATCTGACTAAAATACGATTTGAGGATCATTTTGGGAATCGAGATTGAAGTTAGATTGGTTAAAATCAGTTATGTTTTCACCAGAAATAGTTAAAATGCAATCGAAATCACAATCATTATATTCATAAAACCCCGAAGGGGCAAAACGATAATCATACAAAGTCTAGGGTTCAAGGATTTTCTTCCCCAAATCCGAGACAACCAATCTAGTAGAGGCAACCCCTATACTACTCCCGTGCTATCAATCTTTTTAGTAGTGTTCTTCTTCTTTTTTGTCTTTGACGAAGATGAATCTCCTGGTGAAATCTTCGTCTCAGTTTTGGCAGGCTGAAGTCTCTGTACAGAGGCCGCTGAAGATTCTGAACGGACGCTTGTTTTGATGCGTTCTGGATTTGATTCAATATTTTTTTGAACGATTTGCTCCAAAATTCATTCTATCCATCTTTTCTGGTATATGTAGAAGATTGTTTCAATGAATCCTATATTTGGTTTAGGACCCCCTTGAGCTCGTCTCAAGTCGTACTCCATCCATCTTCTCCAATATATGTATCATTCGAGGAGATTGGTTCAGCCAAAATCATATTTATGGAACCTTTTTTAGGTTCTTTTAAACGATCTTTTGAGATTGTTATATACCCTTCATTAAGGTTCTTCTCAAGCCAATTTTTAAAGATGAAACATTCTTCTATAGCGTGCCCAAGCAACCTGTGGTATGGGCAATAATTCGGTTAATCCTTCTTGTCTACCTCTTCGGGTTTCTTTGGATCTGGTAGTTTGAACTCAGACTTCTTCATCAGACTTCTGAAAATTTTGGATACGGCTTCATCTTTGAAAGAATACATCATTTTTTGTCATTCTTCCTGAGATATTCTCTTATTCCCTGTTCGAGGTGATCCTTCTTGAGGCGGTCGCTGGTTGGACTAGTTACTCTATTTCTAAGCATGCTGTGATGAAGATTGGTGAGGATGGTGAGGATTTTCG
>NW_018165672.1:120905-125279 GCF_001263595.1 Phalaenopsis equestris | reverse complement strand
TTCAATCCATATGTTTGATGTTTGATTTCTTCTTGAAGACTGCTGCCTTTACTGAGTAGCTTCTCGAAGGATTTGATGGTGAGTCTCTTAAGCATGAAAGCTACTGACCTATGGATGCTTTTGAGTAAAATCTCAATCGCGTGATATTCCTGTAGCTGAGGTTCACATTTAATGTTAAGGTTTCTTCGGCTCAAAATGTAATCCACGAAAGTATCATTGGGCTTTCGCTTTTCCATCATGAGCTCTCCTATAGAGACATAGTGTTGCGCTCCGACAAATCTTTTCACAAATAATTGTTCCAGCTTGGCAAATTTCTTAATTGATCCGTTGGGTAAATCAACATACCAATCGAAAGCAATCTCTGACAGGCTACTGAAAAACTGTTGGAGGAGTAAAGCTTCGCTATTTCTTGTGCTGCCACAACTGGCTCGGAAGTGTGCTATGTGTCTTCTGGGATTTCCAGTCCCATCAAATATCTTAAAGTTTGGGGACACAAAACCCTTGGGGAAGGGTACGACATCTAATTCCTCTAAATAGGTTCTACCATTTAGAACCAACGCACCAACCTTAGATTGGGTTAAAGTTTCCCAAACTTGCTCAACCATTTGCTTAAATTCCTTCTCTGGCATGGCGCTCGATGGAGAATCCTTCTTTGGTTTCCCATCCCTATTTGCTGAAGCAACTTCTCTTCTTTCGTCTTTGATGTGTATGATATCTAGTTGGTTGACCTCTAGAGCTTGTGATTGCCCTTTAATAGTGGCCATGGCGGTCATGGCCGCGACCATTTCTTCTGTTCTTTTCTCCAGTTGGCTGACTTGCTCATCCCTTAGGAGGATAACCCTACGCAGCTCATCTACGACATTCTCTTTGACGAGAGGTTGAGCCTTGTGCGCAGATGTAGCGGCTCTGGTTTCAATGACATGGACAACCATGAAATTTTCTTTGAGGTAATCATTATAGTCAAAATCTTCATCATCATCATCGGTGAAAACTCCGTGTTATCGGGCTAACTCAAAAATCTCGACTATGACCTTTTCTACTTTTTCTTCGATTGTTGATTCTTTGATTATCTTAAGATCCGGAGGACCCTGCTAGATCTCCTCCTCTTGCTCTTCCATCTCGCTGGCAATTGCTGTGATAATGTCAGATACTCCAGACCCTAGTTTCATTCCATGCTCTTGCCTGCAAGCTTACTGGACTGTATCGGTACAACGACGTTGGGTATCCACATATTTCTCTTTGACGATGATGTCTCATGATAGAGTGTTTTAGCAGAAACATCAGTATGTCGAAGGGAAGTATGCTCCCCATGGTGCAGACTGACTACAGTACTAGGCAATTTCTTCATCTTTTCCTTCGGCATTTTAGGAATGCTTTTAAAGTGGGTGATCAGTAGGATTCTCGGACCCATTCTTGACTTAACCTATCGATGACCTGTGGTCCTGGTAGCGGTAGAATTTGTGGTGACAATAACAGTGTCGACTCTGCTTCCTAAGTGGAACCAGACAGAAATTCGAGCAGGCAGATTTACAGTTGACTTCTTAGATCATCTGACAGATTTAACGTCCCTTAAAATTTCTTTCTTCATACGAGGGAAAATCGCATGTCCCACTTTTAAGTAATTCATTAATTTAAGTAATTCATTAATTGAGCAGCCCTCTTTGGCAGCTAGTCTCTGAAAAACTGAACTTGAGTAATGTGGTCGCGACTTTCCAGATACTCTCGTATCCATCAGTATCGATTAAGGGATGGAATCTACTTCCCCACAGAAGTGGATATATTTCCTGTAATATTGATTCGTCTTGGTAAGGATCTTCCTTAACCCTTAACAGGATCTTCCTTAACGGGTATCTCCTCAAGAGCCTGGGCTTTAATGGCCCTCTGAACTCTCCAGTTGCAGTTTCTCCTTTGAGTTCGGGTTAGTGGTGCAGTTTTTGAAATCGATCTGATTTTGAATACTGATGGTGGGACAGCTAATCCTTCAGTTGGATCTGTAATGATTATTACTTCTTTCCCCATAATAGCAGCGGGGACAACATGCTTGGTAGTTGTCGTAGTGCCAACAGTAGTCTTGGCTTTCTTATAAGAAGGGAAGTCCTGAAGATAGTTAAGGTTGAATTGAGTAGACGACTTCTGAATTTTTGGAATGGTGGCTTTCATTATGATGATGGAGCTTTGTCGAGAACAACCTCGTAATCTTCAAATCCTGATCCAAACTGGATGGTGGGAGCGACATTGCGAGCATTGCGGCTCGACGGCAGGTTGCAGGAAAAAGTGAGCATTAGGTACATCATTGCAACAACTTTAAAATAGAAAGCTCTGGGGTTAGCTATATGGCCAAAACCTTGTAATCTTAGTGCAAGCACTGAAAATTAACAGAGGTTGATCTGTAGACCGGGTAAGTCTTAGTTTGTGGGAATTTTAAAGTAACTTGAAAGAAGGTAACTTGAAAGTAGAAAAAATTAATTAATATAAGAAAATTTTAAAGTGCGCGCAACACAACACTATTTGATCTAATTTGCAGAATAACAAATCAAACTCGAAAAGGAGATGTGAAGTGTTTTAGGACCCAGTGTGGGACCCATTTTTTACTTACAATGCCCAAGTGAAACTAGTCCACCAACACACCTATTAGGGTTCTGACCTCACATGAAGAATAAAACAGTCCTTAATGGCCTTCTGAACCTCTCTGTTCAAAGGTGCTTGAACAGACAGTCCTGAAGTCTAAAGAGTTGAGCGTACTTTCCCAAGGCAGAAATGGGTAAAGTATGTCAACAAAAGAATGGTAATTTGGTCCAAGAGGGACATGGACACATTATTGATGTGTGAAGATAATATTTCCTTATTTAAATGAAGAGAAAATCTTGTCCCCAGCAGAGTCGCCGAAAGCTGTTGGCACTATTTTGGTTTATGAGTTGCCCGTAAGAAGCTGTCGGTCATCGAAATCAAAATCTCGTTACCCGCTTCGGAGGGATCCGTAAGAAGCTGTCGGTCATCGAAATCAAAATCTCATTACCCGCTTCGGAGGGATATTTAATTTACATATGGATTTAAGTTTAAAAAAATATGAAATCAAACTGACCGCATATTTTTCATAATTTAAATGAAAGAGCACTATACCTCAAACAATGTGTCTATCTCGAAGGATAAACATAAGATTTGAGGATGAAGCTTGATCAAATAAACTAAGAAATATATAACATCTGTTTGGTCTATGAAACTATTTTATTTGCCAAAAATTTCCCTCATTTAATATAAAGGATTAAACAGAGTTTATATTAAGCTGGGTTCGGACAAGCTTTCTATAAGGATAGCCCCTATAGTTAATTACAACTTAAATGACCAAAGTCACCTAAGAAAACTCTCGATAAAAATCAGGAAATATTATCTTCAAAGAGGTAAAAGGATAGGACTTTTCAATGAAATTGGACAAAGAGGTGTGAAATGGGAATGACTCATTGAAACATTTTGTTATAGAATCCAAAGGAGGAACAACTAAGGGATGTTATAGATCCGAAGGAGACCCTCAGTGACTTCCCAGTCTATCCTACGGTTTGGCTTCAATTTTGAGGAGAAATTTTAAAAAGTTACATCTTGCCAATTCTATTAGTTTAGGGCATACATTTGTGTGAAACGACCACACAAATTACAAATAGCATGGAAGATGTGAGGGTTTAATTCATGATAGTCGACAGCCTCGAAATCCTAAGACGAGTTAGGGATTATATTATACAACAGAGCTGTACAAATGCCTAAAGATGAGGTGAGGATTTATGTTGCATAGCCACCCTCGAAATTCTATGGCTTGGTTGTTTAATTCTAAGGAAGGAATTAATTTAGATGGGGAAGACAGGTTTTGCTATTGAAGATGGTCGTGCTGCCCACAGTGCTAGCTCCATGCTCCTTGCCGTGACAAGTTTGAGCTTTCTAGTGTGTCAAGTTATGATGTCAAATCAGATGGCCATATGATTGTTGTTCTTTAAAAAAATTATGGGGGCATTTTGAAGTTGATTAGAGCGACATCAGTTAGGATCCTACTGTTCTCTCATTCTGACACCACTATTTTCTATTGGATTCACTTAGTCCAAATGAATTTACTAAACTCAAGTTAATGAGTTCCGTTTTTTCATGGGTCGGGATCGGTTCTGGGAGGATGGCGTAGGTTACCTCCTCCGAGGGATTTTCAATCATCCGATAGAGACGTCTTAATTTATTTGTAGTTGTTGTTTTGTGTGTGAGTTGCGATTAAATTTTGAGTTGCCTTATATTTTGAATGTTGTGGAGGTGAATTTTATCTTGGTTGACTTTAATTTAGTTTTAGTTTTAGCTTTGGTTTTGTGGCTAACCTATGAGGTTTGGTTTTTATGCAAGGTG
>NW_018165672.1:109228-120880 GCF_001263595.1 Phalaenopsis equestris | reverse complement strand
AGCATGCAAGTTTGTAGCATGCAAGTTTGGTAAGCATAAAAAGTACAGTATGAAAGTACAAGAAAGACGATGATGTAAACTATAAAAGTGTATCTGACGAGTCTTCTCGTTCTACCACCTAAAACTCAAAATGCATGTGAGAGCACTTTATATAAAGCAAGAAAGTCAGGTTTTAATAATCTACCCAACCCTAGGTCATATCTTGGTGGGTCCCTATTAATTTGATTAAGGATGATTTTAGTTAAGTAAAGCATATTAAGTTTAGTAGATCTTCGAGGTATCCAACAGATCTGGAGAAAGAAGCAGGTCCATGCTTCCCTCTCACTACCTGGTGAAAAGTCTCGAGCTCTTTTTAAACTTATTATATTGCTTAATAACCCATCCTATAAATATGTTTAATGCTCAATGAATATTGATGTTTCAATTATCCCTAAGAGTAGGGTAATTATCACTTATAATTTAATTTGAGGATTATGTGGGTGAAGATCCTTAAAGAGGCAAGTTAGTGTTATTATAATACTTAGCCAAATTTTAACTTGGGCTTGTAGTGTTTTAAAGATGTTCAATTTTTAATTATGTTCACTTTTCTAATCCTCATTTAACCAAATTTGATTTAGCTTAGGTCACTACTACGCCCTTAAGATTTTGGTAGATGTCTTAGTTATTTTGAAAGAGACTAAATTTTAAGTGATGATGATTCATTTTTTTGAAAGTCATTTGAACATCAACTAGAGGAATTAAATTAGTGAGACAACCCAAAAAAAATTCAGAGTGCTCTTGCTCAGTTCTCAAACTCTAAAGCGCCCTATCAAGAACAAGGGACGGGCCGTCAAAATCCATACTATGCTGAGAAAGTCTAGTAACGAACACTGAGATCGAAACTTTATGGATATCTTGGATATTGGAGTCTTCTCCCTCACTTATTCTTATACTGCTCGTGCCCTACGACTACTAGGTCACTCACTAACCCCCAAAATCATACCCCTCTGCCTAGGATCATTTTTTTTAATAGGCTTCCAAATTTTAAAAATTCAAGGAAATTACAAATTTATCATTTTAATAAAGAAAAGTGAGATTAGTTTCTACCAATTAATCCCTTGTATTTCAATCATCAAAGCTTACCCATTTCCCCTTTTGACTTAAGCCTAAATGTTAATTAAGGCCAACTTTCCAAAATTACACTTTTGCCCCTAAGGCTCTATCACTTCATAATTCAACAAATTTAATTCAAATAACTTTGGAATTTGCATCCCATCTCTCTCTTAGGTCAATTAAGACATTAGAGGAGAAAATATGATTTTTCAAATTTTAATTTAATTTATATACAAGAAATAAGATTTTTTAAAGAAAATTCCTAACTCGACCAAGGTAAAACCTAATCCCTTGAAATTTTTGCTTAAGGTAGACTTATACCAGAGAAACATTGGGACCAAATTTTATGATTTTTTTGAGTTTTATTTTAATTATTAGAGTTATTTCAAGTTCTAGAGTATTCATTAATTATAAAATATTTAAAATATAGAAAATTAAGTTTCACATTTTTATTAAATCTCTTTGAGATTAGGGAACCTAGAAAAATAAATTTCACATTTTTTTGATTTTTCTTTGAATTTTTAGAATTATTTTAGTGAAAATCCATTTTTTGAATTTAAAAATTATTTTAAGCTTCAAAATTCAATATCTTCACTTAGAAAATCAGGAAAAATATTACAATTATTTATAAATGCTTACAAAATAATTTAGAACATTTCAATGAATTTTATTATTTTTGTGATTTTTACATTTTTTAATTATTTAAATATTAAAGAAAGGCTTAAAAGATTTTTTTCATTTTTTAATTATTTAAATATTAAGGAAAGGCTTAAAAATGGAATTTTTATTTTAATTAAAAATTTATTTTTAGAAAATTTCTCTCATCACAAAGAACTCCCAAAACTAATTTTTATAATTTTTTGAGTTATATTTTCATTGTTAACAATCATTTTAGTGTTAAAAATGACATTTAATTTAGAAAACCATTTTGAGTTATCAAATGAGCTCTAAATATTTTGAAATTTTTATGAGGAGTTCTCTAATCTTCAAATTACAGTGGAGATTAAAAACCAAGTATTTAGATGTTTGTGTTTCCCAAAACTAATTTTCCTTGCATTTTAGGGTTTGTAAAAATTAGGTGCATTCTTAATGACATAGATCATGAAACATTTTCTAAAGGTTTCTCTGGTCGTAATAAACCTTCCAAAATTATCATGGATTTTTCAAAATTATCTTGGATTTTTTTAAATAACATGCTAATTATTATGAATAATTTATGCAAATAATAGACATAAACTTGAAAAATATGGATCTCTGTCTAGAGACCCCCTCTAACTTTGAAGAAATTAGAGAATGTTTTCTAAGACAGGCAACAACATGCCAAAATTTCAAGTCATAGTGACATGTAAAATGTCTACATGCATGGATAATCAATAGAATCAAAATTGTGTTTAATTAATTAAAAATAAAATATGCATCAAATAAACATTAAACCATTTCCACATTATTCTCCTTTGTTTAGTGAGCACTATGATATTTTTGTTTTATTTTGGTTATTTTTTTACACCAAGATATGAAGTTTTAAAGTTTGGGAGCATTTTCTGAATTATTTAAATCTCTATTTATCTATTTAAACACGCGGTGCCACCTCATCCTAGGCAACTCTGAACGACGATGTGACACGCTCTCTTTCATTGTGCTTTCCACCTTAGCATGCCACGTGGCCCGCAGTTCACGTACCGAGAGTTCATCCGGCTAGATCTCATCAATTGATAAGATAAACACAAGATCGGACGGCTCCCCTTCATCGTCCCCAAATAGGCTAATAACCCATGACCGATAACATTAAAACCCTAAGATCTCACTCTTTTCTCAACCAAATGACCTCGAGTTTGATCTTATGGACTCGTCTAAGTGTGATGAACACATCTATACGGTAAACATGCCATTAAACTAACCCTAATCAAATGGAGAATCAAAATAAGCTTGGAAAGAGGGGAAATTCAATATCTTTGCTCTGAGAATGGAAGCTTCAATCAGAGATGCTTGGCACATTTGTGGAGGTACAAGGAAGCTAAGGATTGAGCCTCTGGTCGTTGTGAAAGGTCTAAACTGAAATTCAATCAAGGCTGGATTTGAGTGCTGGTCTTGAGCTATCCTAGAGGCTTTGTATGAGGAGGATTGGACAAGGCTTTGTCTTAGTTCAATGTGGTGATGGTGTGGGTAAGTTTAATTTAGATTTGGTGCACTATGGAGGTGTGTTGGAGAATGTCCTGTCTCCAACAAGAATTTGAGCTCCAAAATTGAACTCCGGCAAGGGGAATTAGGGCAATGGAGTGGTTGACTGCACTGTGGAGGTCTCAAGGAAGCACATGGAGTAATTTCAGAGGCTATCCATAAGAATTTTTTCAGCACACATTCATGGCCATGAAGGTGGAGGTTTTATAAAAATAGCTTAGGGTGGCTCTGTGGGCAAATTTAGGGTTGCAAAGTGTTGCCTATGTGGAGGGCAGAGAGTCTCTAAACTTTCTAAATTTAAAATGAGATGAGGTGGCCTCTAGGTTTGAATTGGGTTTGGATTTCTTGAGGGTTGCTCACGGTTTTGGCTCCACCGGCGACTAGGCTGGCTGGCATGGCTACGGGAGGTGGCCAGAAGGTCAGGTGAGCCACAGGAATCTGACACAATAATTTATTTGGGCAGGTGTTTAGTTTTGGCAAAAATCGCTTAAGCTTAAGAAATTTTGGAAATAAATCCCTTGATTTGGGAATCCTTTGGTTCATGGCTCATTTTTGTGGTTCCATGGGGTTTAGCCTAGTCAATAAGGTTCAAAATTTGGCTATGGTGGCTTTGCCTTGACCAATTTGGCTAGATTGGGTCAAGTTTTGGTGAAGGGTCCATGTAGGTCAACATGGCTTAAAGTGGGTTTGGGTTAGGCTAGCCATGACTTTAAGCCCAATTTATTGATCAACATTGTGTAGATGATCTTCAATTTGGCTAGATTGGGTCAAGTTTTGGTGAAGGGTCCATGTAGGTCAACATGGCTTAAAGTGGGTTTGGGTTAGGCTAGCCATGACTTTAAGCCCAATTTATTGATCAACATTGTGTAGATGATCTTAATGAACATTATAGGTGAAGGATTGAAGTAATTTTGAGTTCAATTGGAAGCTCAATTTAAAGGATTTTTAAATTTTGGTCAATTTGGGCATGTTGGACTAGACTTGGGCTTAGGTTGAGGTAGGCCTGTAATTTGGCTCAATTTAATGGTCCAAATGATCAAGGGAGATGTAATGAAGATTTTGCATTGAGGAATGGAGTGTAAATTTTGGGACTAAGGCAATCAATTTGGTGAAATTTTGAGCATGGAAAATTTAGGGCAAAATTGGGGATTTTTGGATTTGGGTTGAAATTAAGTTGAAATTAAATGAATTAAATGAAATTGAGGCTTCACCATGGCCAATTGAAGGTCAATTTTGATGTGTAGGAGTGTTATGAAGAGTTTAGGATTCAAATTGAGACCAAGCCATGAGATTCAATTTGTGGAACCAAGTCATAGGGCCAAAATTAGAGGTTTGATTTAGATCAAAATTGGGCTCAAAGAATGGGCCAATTGAGCTTGGATTTGGTTTAAATTGATCATATAGAAGGTGAATTTGAGTTTATAAATGAATATGGGGGAAATTGAGACCAAATCGATGTACATTTAAAGTGAATTTAGGAACTTGCTTTTTTGAAGTCAATTTGGGGGTTTTGGTCAAAATGGTCAAATTGGTCAAATTGGGTCAAGTTGTCATAAATGAAATGAATATTTGGAAGGTTTTTGAAATTTTTGAAATTTTGGGTCAAGGAAGGGCATTTTGGTAATTTAGAAATTTTTTTGTGATTTTGGGTAATTTTGATATTTTCAAAAGGTTTGAAATGATTTTTGAACAAATTTGGGTATTTTAGGTAAATTTGGAAATTTTGGCCAAATTTAGGGTTTCAATAGTACTTAGGTAATTTGGGGGAGTTTAGTGGAAAAATGCCAAGTTGAGCATTTTGGTAGAATTGGGGTGCCAACCACCATAAATGAGATATGGATCAATGGAAAGCCCATTTGGGTCCTCTATTTACTAGTCTTAGCTAAACCCTAGTCTAGGACCAGTGGGTTTAGGGGACCATCTACATGAGTCTCCCAAAGGATTAAGGGATCAAAGTCAAGAAATTTTGGGTTTGTATTTGTGAGTGATTATGAATGAGGTGAGTACCTTAGCTCCAGACCAAAACCCAGGGTCAAAACTAAGGTAAAGCAATCTTATGGGAACTCTCCTTGGGCTCCCCCTTAATGACCCCAACTACTAATTGGTAGAGGTTAGGACCATTATGTAGAACTTCAAGTTGAGTAAAGAGGAGTTTAGAATTTCTAATGATGAGGGTTTTTTTTTCTAGTTTTCTAACAATAGTCAACAGGAAAGTCCTATGGCTAGACCCTAGGATACTAAAGAAGAAGAACTATACCTCAACCAAAAGTGAGGTCAACATGGTGGTTCATTGATGTCAAAACCATTTCATGAAGCTTATGCTTTAATTTAAGAGATGGCTACTAATAATTTTTAATGGCCTTCTGAAAGGGCAAATCTTAAAAAAGTAGCCAATATTCATGAATCTGATGCTTTTGCAAAGTTAACAAACTATGTTGATGCAATTTCAAGGAAGTTAGACCAATTTAGAATGAATTTTTCTCAACAAATTACAATGATTGAAGACAATTCATTATGCTAAATGGTAGATTCTCAAGCATCACTATAAAATTTTAATGCCATAAACAACAAGCAGAATAACCCTTATTCAAACTTCCTTATTCAAACTTTTATATCAAACTTTTATAACCTAGGTTGGAAGAACAATCCCAAATTTAACTGGAATAATACTTCAGGTGATAATAGTTAGCAATGGGGGAACAACTAAGTAATCCCATTGGGAAACTAGAACAACCAAGGGAATAATAATTATAGACCTACTTATTCTCTATGTTTTAACAGTAATCCACAATTTAAGGAGAAAAAGTTTTCTATAGAAGAAGTGGTGTTACAAATGGGAAATCAGTTACAAAGTGAAGGAGCTACATGTAGAAATATTGAGAACCAATTGAGACAAATAACAAATTCATTAATTAATAGATCCCAAGGAATGCTTCCCAATACCACTGAAGTCAATCCAAAAGTACTGAAGTAAATCCAAAATAAAGGAATAAAGAGCAAGTAAAAGTTGTTCAACTTAGAAGAAGAATAGAATTGGAAGGTAGAGTTCAAAAAGAGACTAAAGTAGAGAGAAAAGAAATTAAATAGTCTGAAGAGGATGCTCCCAAAGGCTTATAGAGACCTATTTCTCCACTTCAAGTTGACTTGGAAAAACCATCACCTCCATTTCCTCAAAGCCTCCGTCAATAAAAGTTGGATAAACAATTTTTAAAATTTATGGAAATTTTTAAGAAGCTTACAACTAATATTCTATTTGCTTAAGTCTTAGAGCAAATGTCAAGTATGTGAAGTTGATGAAGGAAATTCTTAACAAGAAAAGGAAGTTCAAAGATAAAGAGACTGTTGCACTTAGTGAGGAGTGTAATGCTATCTATTAAAAAAAGCTTCCTAAAAAGCTTAAAGATCCTGGTAGCTTAAAGATCCTGGTAGCAAAGATCCTGGTAGCTTCAGAATTTCATGTGCAATAGGAGACATATTTTATGGGAAAGCTTAATGTGATTTCGATGCAAGCATTGCAAGCATTAACCTTATGCATTAACCTTATGCAATTATCAATATTTAACAGATTAGGATTAGGAGAAATATCCCCTACTACTGTAACTCTGTAATTAGTAGATCATTCAATAATGTATCTTAAAAGAGTTATAGAAGATGTATTAGTGAAAGTTGATCAATTTATCTTTCTTGTTGATTTCATTATGCTAGATGTGAAGGAATTTAAGGAGATACCTATCATTTTGGGGAGACCTTTCATAGCTACAAGAAGAGCAATGATAAATGTATAGAAAGGAGAATTAACTAAATGTGAGAATGATCAGACAATTAAGTTTATTATTTCCAAATCAATGTAATATCCTGCAAAAGGTAAATATGATGAATGTTATAGAATGAATGTAATAAGATATCTAAGAAAATGTCATTTCAAAACAAATTATGAAGAGAAATCTGAAATGAAAGAGTTGGAACATGAACAATAAGAGAAAATAGATTAATTTAAAGATTTTATAAGGAAGATTGAAATGATGTTTGAGAAAGTTTTGAAGCTTTGGACCGACATAAAAAACTACATATTTTTGTTCATCGATTGAAAAACCTCATGTGCTTGAGTTGAAGTTACTTCCTAAACATTTGAAGTATGCTTTTTTAGGTGATTCCTCAACATTACCTGTTATAATTTTCTTAAAATTAACTACAAAAGAAGAAATGAGTTTGATGAAAACCTTAAAGAGTTATAAGAAAGCCTTTAGATGGACAATTGATGACATAAAAGGAATCAACCCTTCAATTTGTGTGCATAGAATTCATATGGAAGACAATTACAAACCCAGAACCGATCCTCAAAGGAGACTAAATCTTGTTATGAAGGAAGTTGTTAAGAAAGTGATTTTAAAGTGGTTAGATGATGAAAATATCTGCTTTATTTTAGATAGTGCATAGGTTAGTCCTATTCATTGTGTTCCTAATAAAGAAGGAGTGACTGTGACTATGAATGCATATAAGGAGTTAATAACAACAAGATAAGTCATAGGATGGTGATATGCATTGATTATAGAAAATTAAATCTCGCCACCAGAAAGGAAAGATCATTTTCCATTACCCTTTCTAAATCAAATGTTGGATAGACTAGTTAGGCATAAATACTTTTGTTTCAATACTTTTGTTTCCTGGATGGATATACTAGTTATCACTAAATACAAATAACTCTTGAGGATCATGAGAAAACAACTTTTACCACACCTTATGATACATTTTCTTTTAGAAGAATGCCCTTGAGTTTATGTAATGCCCCTGTTACATTTCAAAAATGTATGATGACTATTTTTTGTGATCTAATTGAAAAGGAATTGAAGTTTTTATAGATGATTTTTTAATTTTTGGAACTTCATTTGAATCATGTTTAGAACATTTATCAAAAGTTGTTAAGCTTTGTGAGAAGCAAATTTATTCCTTAACTAGGAATAAAATGCTAATTTATTATACCAGGAGAAATTATTTTAGGACATCAAATTTCAGAAAATGATGTGGAAGTAGACCCTGCAAAAATTTAAGTGATCGCTAATTTACCTTACCCAACAAGTGTGAAGGAAATTAGGAGTTTTTTAGGACATGCTGGTTTCTATAGGTAGTATATTAAAGACATTTTAAAAATTTCTAAGCTTGTATGCAATTTACTTGAAAAAGATGTAATTTTTAATTTGGATAAGAAGTGTCTAAAAGCTTTTGAATTATTAAAAGAAAAATTAGTCACTAAAATAATTAATTTTTCACCAGATTGGGATAAAGCTTTGAATTAATGTGTGATGCAAGTGATTATGCTGTTGGAGTTATTTTAGGAGAAAAGCATGATAAGATTTCCAAAGTAATCTACTACGCTAGTAGAACTCTTAAAGAAGCTCAAATTAACTATACCACAACTAAGATAGTGTTATTAGTAGTAGTATACACTTTTGATAAATTTAGATCATAATTAATCGAGACTAAATGTATTGTCAATACTGATCATTCTGCTATTAAGTATTTAATGAAAAAGAAGGATGCAAAACCAGGACTTATAAGATGGATTCTTCATTTACAAGAATTTGACCTTGAGATAGTAGATAGGAAGGGAGCAGAGAATCAAATTTATGATCATCTATCCAGGCTTGAATTAGAAAAACCACTTTATTTTGAAAAAGAGATTAGTGAACATTTTCTAGATGAAGAATTGTTCATTGTTAATGAGTGGCGTGTTCCATGGTATGTCGACATTGTGAACTTCATTATTAGTGATATTATACTCTATGGAATGACATGGAATGACTCTATGGAATGACATACCAACAAAAGAGAAAATTTTTATTTGAAGCTAAGACTTATTTTTGGGATGACCTGTTCTTACATAAACAAGGAAATGATCTTATTATTTGAAGATGCGTGCCTTTAGAAAAAACTTATGAAATTATCCAAAAATGTTATAATAATGATTTTGGGGGACATTTTGGTGTTGATAAAACATCATAAAAAATTTTGAAATCTAGATTTTATTGGCCTACAATTTTTAGAGATGTTTACGGTTATATATCTCTCCTCTCTCTCTTGTGTCTCATATCTGTTCTATGTATATATATATATATATATATATATATTGTTAGTAGTAGACTATGTATCCAAGTGGATAGAAGTTTTTGCTTTGCCTCAATGTGATGCTTAAAGTGTTGCAAATTTTTTAAAAACAAACATATTTTATAGATTTGTGATGACGAGAGTGATCAGAACTGACGGGGGAAGTCCTTTCAGAAATGCATTGATGGAGAAATTATTAAATAAATATCATATCAACCTTCAAATTTCCATTGCTTATCATCCTCAAACAAGTGATCTGGCTGAATTATCCAGTCGTGAAATTAAGAGAATATTGGAGAAATCTTTGAATCCAACCAAGATTAATTGGTCAGTCAAACTTGACTATGCTTTGTGGGCTTATAGGACTACAGATAGAATTCCTATAGGTATGTCCCCATAAAGACTAATATTTGGGAAACATTTTCATTTACTACTTAAACTTAAGCATAAATCATATTGGGCTATTAAAGAAATAAGTTAAAATTTAAAGGATGCTAGTGAGAAAAGACTATAGTAACTGAATGAGATTGAAGAGATAAGGAATGAATCTTATGAAAGTGCTAAGATTTATAAATAAAAGATGAAGATGTGGCATGATCAGAGGATTCTTACTAAAAATTTCGAGTCAGGGCAACAAGCTTTGCTATATAATGTAAGGATAAGATTATTTCTAGGCAAAATTAAGTCTAAGTGGATGGGGCCATTTGTTGTGATAAATGTTTATCACTATGGAGATGTGGATTTCAAAAATCCTAAACATGATAAAATATTCAAAGTGAATGGTCACAGGCTGAAACCCTACTTTTTAGGTGATTGTTCATTTTTGGTTGAGGTTTAGTTTTTCTTCTTTAGTAGCCTAGGGTCTAGCCATAGGAATTTTCCTGTTGACTAATCCTAAAAAACTAGCCATAGCCTCTCACCACTAGAAATTCCAAACTCTTCTCCACTGAACTTGAAGTTCCACATATTGCTCTCAACCTCTAAATACTTAGTAGGTGGGGTCACTGTGGGGGAAACTCAAGATGAGTCACCCTTAAGATTGTTGGACCTTAGAGTTGAACTTGGGTGTTGGTCTGGAGCTAAAGCACTCACTACACTTATCCCCACAATCAATCACAACCCTGAACTCAAATTTCTAGCTTAGCTCCCTTGATCTTTTGGGATACTCATGTAGATGGTCCCCTAAACCTACCAGCCCCAGGGCTATGGTTTAGCTGAGACCACTATGTAGAGGACCCAAAATGGGGTTTCCATTGGTCCATGGATTTTTGGTGATGATTGGTACCTCAAATCTACCAAAATACTCATCTTGGCCTTTTATCCCTAAAACACCCCCAAATTACCAAAATACCCCTCCATAGCTCAAAGTCCCAAAAATTCCAAAAATTCCCAGAAAATTTCAATAAATTCCAAATATTCCCAATTTCATTTCTCTCAACTATCACATGACTCAATTTGGCCAATTTGGCCATCTTTAACCAAAATCCCCAAATTGCCCTTTAAAGACCTAAATTTCCCCAAATCCAACTCAAATGTCCATCAATTTGATCTCATCAATTGACCCCAATTCCAATCCTAAACTCAAATTCACTATTGATATGACCAAACTAAACCAAATAAAAGCTCAATTGGTGCATGATTTGAGCCGAATTTTGATTTGGGTCAAAACCCCAATTTTGACTATATGACCTAATCTCACCAAATTGAACCCATAGCCTAGTCAATTGGCCTCAATTAATGTTGAAAAATTTTTATAACAATCATAAACATCAAAATCAAACATCAATTGGCCTTGGTAAAGTCTCAAATCCATTTGATTTTGGCCTAAATCCAAAATTCCCAAACTTAGCCCCAAATTGGCTAAGTCCCCAAATTTCACCCAATTGATTGCCTTATCCTCCAAATTGGCATCCAATTCATGTTGAAAACTCTTCATTAGGTACCTATTGAAAATTTACAATAATCAATTTAGACTTATCCCAAGGCTAACCCAAGCTAGATCCAAGACTAGCCCAACATGACCAAATTGATTAAAGTTCGAAATTCCCTCAAATTCACCCTTCAATTGAACTCAAAACCACTTCCATCCTTCACCAAAGTTGTTCCTTATGATCATCTACAGAAAATGCAACAATTAATTGAGCCAATTGACTTGGCTAACCTAGCCCAAACCCAAGTTTTGGTCATTTGCACCCACTTGGACCCATACACTAAATGTGACCTAACCACCTTAAAGCCACCAAATTAACTCCACCACAGCCATTAGTTGGACCTAGTGAC
>NW_018165672.1:106835-109023 GCF_001263595.1 Phalaenopsis equestris | reverse complement strand
GAGCTCCTCTGCCCTCCACCTAAGCACCACAATGCACCCAAACTTATGCCTTGAGAGCCACCCTATGGCCATTTTTATAAAAACTCACCTCCCACGGCCATGGGAGGTGTGCTAAAATTTTCCTAGAGAGGCCTCTCCAAAATTCACACAGAGCTTCCCTAAGATCCCCTCAGTGCATTCCGACCATTTTCCCTCACCCATTCTCATTACCGGAGCTCAATTTTGAGCTTGAAACCTTGCCAAAAACCAGGACAGAACCCAATACACCTCCACACTCCACCAAACTTCAAATTTTTGTGCCCACACCTTCACAATAGCAAGAGAAGACAAAGCCCCAACAAATTACCCTCTGAAATAGCCTCCACCATAGCTATAAACCAACACCTGAAATCGAGCTTGGTCTAATTCATCCCTAGGCCTTACACCAAGACCATGGACTCAATCCCTAGCCTCCTTGGACCCCAACAAACGTGTCGAGCATCTCTGATTGAAGCCTCCCTTCTCAGAGCAAAGGTATAAAACTTCTCCTCATCCTTAGCTTATTTTGATTCTCCATCTACTTAGGTTTGATTTCGTGGTACATTAACTGAATGGATGTGTTCGTCTCACTTAGAAGAGTCCATAAGATCAAACCCGAAGTGATTTGGTTGAGTCTAGGCTGAGATCTTAGGGTTTTAGTGTGGATGGTCATGGGATCGTTCGATCGGGGATGATGACGGGGAGTCGTTCGATCGCGCATGTATCACGTGGATGGCCAAGATCGAGCCGGACAGCGCTTTTGAACATAAGCCGCGAGACGAGTCAGCCAGCTACGTGGACGGCAGCGTCCAACCAGAGCGCGCCACGCATGCCTTCGGAGCCGTCGTAGGATGAGGTGGCATGCGCGGTTTAAATAGATAAATAGGGCTTTTCTTATTTATTTAAACACCCTTAAATTAGAAAATTCATAACTTTACGTAGAAAAATCACAAAAATAAAATAAAAATACCCTCTTGCTTAGTGAATAGAGGAGAAAAATGTGGAAGACATTTCAAGACCATGTTATGCATGTGTTATTTTTAATTAATTAAACACTGTTTTGAATCATTTGATTCTCCATGCATATTGATATAGCATCTTCACTTTAAACTTTGACATTTTGCAACCTCTGTCAGGGGAAACATTCTCTAATTTTTCCAAAGTCAGAGGAGGTTCCTATACAGAGATCTAAATTTTTCAAGTTATTCCACGTTATTTCTTTAAAATAATAATGGAAATTATCATATTAATTAGAAAATCCTAAGAAAATTTTACAAGGTCCACCAAGACTAGAGAAACCTTTAGAAATAATTTCATGGGTCAAGTCATTTAAAATGCACTTAAATTTTGCAAGCACTAAATCACTAAGATAATTAATTTTGGAAAATATAAACATTTAAATGATTTGTTTTTTATCTCCTCTGTGGTTTATGATCTAGAGTACTCATCATAAAAATTTCAAAATATTTTGAGTTCATTTGACAACTTAAATTGATTTTTAAACATAAATACCACTCTTGGCATTTAAATGATTTTTAAAAATCGAAATATAACTAAAAAAATTATGAAACTTAGTTTTTTGAGTTCTCTGTGATCAGGGATATTTTATAAAAATAAAATGATATTTATAATAAAAACTTGATTTTTAGCCTATTTTAAATATTTAAATAATTAAAAATTCATAAAAATCACAAAAAAAATAAAACTCTTGGAAATGTTCTAAATTGGTTCCTAATCACTTAAGAACAATTATAATATTTTTCTTGATTTTCTAAATAAAGATATTAAATTTCAAAGCTTAAAAATATTTTTTTTAAAAAAAGACTAAAAAACAAGTTTTCACTAAAATAATTCCAATAAATCAAAGAAAAATAAAAAAAATATTACATTGGATTCTTTGAGTTCTCTAACTTCAGAGAGATTTTTCAGAAATAAAAAACTTAATTTTCACCACCCAAAATAATTCTAATAAATCACACAGGATTCAAAAAATTATGAAATTTTATCCAAGGACATGTCTAGTCTAGGTATACATACCTCCAGTGAAAATTTCAAGGGATTAGAATTTACCTTGATCAAGTTAGGAATTTTCTTTGAAAAATCTTATTTTTGCATGAAAATAAATATATAAATTAAATTAAATTTTGAAAAATCACATTTTCTCCTCTGA
>NW_018165672.1:106024-106605 GCF_001263595.1 Phalaenopsis equestris | reverse complement strand
ATTTCTAAATTATTAAAATTTGGAAGTTTATTAAAATTAAATGATCCTGGACTTAGGGGTATGACTTTTGAAGCCAATAATTAATCAATTTAATACCCCTATTTCGGTTTTCAAATAGAATCCAAATCATGACCACTTAAAGGTTAACCTTTTTTAAAACAAATTAAGACACTCACCTAGGTCTTAAGGGCTTAGTGGTGACTTAGGCTAAATCAAAAATTAATTAAATAAAGATTTGAGAAATAAACATAATTAAATCAAATATCCTTGAAACACCACTAAGCCCAATTAGAAAAAAATTTGGCTAAGTGTTTAAATTACATTAACTTGCCTCTTTAAGGGTCTTCACCCACATAATTTTCAAATTAAATGATAAGTGACAATTACCCTATTCTTATGGATAATTGAGACATCAATGTTCACTGAGTAATAAGGGTATTTACAGGATGAACCATTAAGCAATATAATAAGTTTAAATTGACTTGAGGCTTTTTTACCAGTTGGTGAGAGGGAGGCATGGACTTGCTTCCCCCTCCTAACTTGTTGGATACCTTAGAGGCCTATTAAACTTAATATTCTTC
>NW_018165672.1:102549-105424 GCF_001263595.1 Phalaenopsis equestris | reverse complement strand
TCAATAACAAAACCTGTCTTCCCCAGCTAAACAAATCTTCCTTCCTTAGACTTAAAACAACAAATCCATAAGATTTTGAGGTTGCTTGCTTATGCAACATAAATCCTCACCTTATCTTTAGGACTTTGCATAGCCCTGCTATACAATATAAGCCCTAAATCGTCTTAGGATTTCGAGGTTGTCGTTTGTCACGACCTAAATCCTCACATCTTCCAGGCTATTTGTGTGATCATTTCACATGAATGTAAGCCCTAACTAATAAAATTGGTAGGATGAAACACCTAAATATTTCTCCTCAAAACTGAAGCCAAACATTAGGATAGCTGGGGAAGTTACCGAGGTTCTCCTCTGCATCCATGACATCACCTAGTTCTTCTTCCTTTGGATTCTACAATAAAAATGTTCCAAATTTGAACCAGCCCCCTTTCACACCTCTACGTCCGATTTCGTTGAAGAGTCCTACCCTTTGAAATTCCTTGAAGATAATTTTTCTTGATTTTTATAGAGAGTCTTCTTAGGTGGCTTTGGTCATTTAAGATGTAATTAATTATAGGGGCTTGCCCTTATAGGAAGCATGTCTGAACCCAGCGTAATATAAACCCTATTTAATCCTTCATATTAAATAGGGGAACTTGTCGGCAAATACAAAGGTTTTGCAGGCCAAACGGACGTCATACTTTCCTTAGTTTATTTGATCGAGTCTCATCATCAAGTCTTGTGTTTATCCTCCGGGATAGATATAGGATTTGAGGAACAGTGCTCTTTCATTTTAAACTATTAAAAGTATGGGGTCAGTATGATTTTATACTTCAACGTCATTCCGAGGCGGGCGACGAGATTTTGATTCCGATGACCGACAACTTCTTACGGGCAACTCCCCACAAACCAACCCCCGAAATAGCGCCGACAGCTTCTGGAGACTCCACTGGAGACAAGCTTTTCTCTCCATACAAATTAAGAAATATTATCTTCACACATCGGTAATATGTCCATATCCCTCTTGGACCAAATTAACCTTCTTTCGTTGGCATACTTTACACATTTCTATCTTGGGAAAGCACAATTAACTCCTTGGACTTCAGGACTAACCTCAGAACCGTCTATTTAACTAACTTTGAACAAAGAGGTTCAGGATCTCATTAGGTCTTTAAATTTTCATGTGGGATCGGACCCCCAATAAGTGTGTTGGGGGACTAATTCCACCTAGGCATTTTCTGCCACTAAATGGGTCCCACACTGGGTCCTAAATTTTTTTCACATCTACCTTCCAAATTTTATTTGGTATTTCGCAAATTAAACCCAATCATGTTGTGCTGCACGCACTTTGAAATATTGATTAAATTTTACACCTTTTTAAACAAAGATGTTAAGATACCCATAAATTAAGACCATAAATTAAGACCAGCCAGGTCTATAGATCAACCTCTACTTTCGGTGCTTGCACTAAAAAGTACAAGGTTTTTGGCCATATAGCTAACCCTAAAACTTTCTGTTTTAGAACGTCCTGTTTTAGAGCCCGCTGCAATGGTCTACCCAACGCTGACCTTTTCATGCAATCTGCCAACGAACCGCAGCACCCGTAATGTCGCTCCCACCATCAAGTTCGGAGCTGGATTTGAAGACCTCGAGGCTATCCTCGGGAAAGCCCCATTCGTGGTAATGAAGATCGCTGCTACAGAAATGCAAGAGCCTTCTGTAGAATTCAGTTTGAACAGCCCTCAGGACTTCCCTACCTGCAAGAAGGCTAAAGCTATTGTCATCAAGCCTGCTATCCCTGCTACTGCTAAGGGGAAAGAAGCAATGGTCGTTGAAGATCCGATTGAAGGATTAACTGTTCCACCACCCGTGTTTGAGATCGGGTCAAGCTCAAGGACTGTACCACTGACCTGAACTCAAAGGAAGAACCGCAATAGAAGAGTTCAAAGGGCCATCAAAGCCCAGACTCTTGAAAACACACCGGTTGAGGAGGAGCCTCATCGAATTGAAGAGGTGTTACCAGAAATTTATCCACTCCTATGAGGGAGTAGATTCCATCCTTTGATAGATACTGATGGATATGAGAGTATCCCGAAGATTGTTGCCGCATTACCATCACTCCATGGACACAGTGAGGAGGGAAAGAAATTCATTCCCATCACCTGAGTTAGTGCAGTATTCAGAAGGCTTGCTACTAAAGAAGTATGTTCTGTTAGTGAGTTACTTAAACGAGTGGGACATGCAATTTCCCCTCATATGAAAAAAGAAATTTTGAAGGATGTTAAGTCCGTTAGAAAGTCTCGCAAGTCGACTATAAAGTCACCTACTCGTATTCCCGACTGGTTTCGTTTGGGAAACCGAGCTGATACTGCTATAGTCACCACCGATCATACCACCACCAGGACCATAGGTCATCGCGACCAATTAAGTCGATGCTGGGTCCGAGGAGCTTACCCATCATTCCTGCAATAACGGAGAAAAAGACAAGACGATTACCTAACACTGTAGCCGGTCTACACCACGGGGAGCATACCTTCCCTTAACATACTGATGTCTCTACTAAGATGTCCCATCCTGAGGCATCATCATCAAAGAAGAAGGGTATGGGTACCCTAGGTCGCTACACCGATACAGTTCAGTGAGCCTGAAAGACAGGAAGTAAAACCAGTGCCTGAAATATCTGACATCGTCGCAACAATAACCAGCGAGATGGAGGAACAAATAGAGGATATCCACCAAGGTCCTCCAGATCTTAAAGCAATCAAGGAATCGATAATTGAGGAGAAAGTTGAGAAACACAGGATTGAGATTTCTGAGTTAGCTTGAGAGCACGTAATTTCCGTCAATAGTGACAATGAAAATTTTGATTACAATGATTACTTGGAGGAGGATTTCATGG
>NW_018165672.1:94394-101854 GCF_001263595.1 Phalaenopsis equestris | reverse complement strand
TAGTGAAACCTTGGCAGACTATATTTTGAGGTGGAGAAACCTTAGCATGAAATGTGAACCTCAGCTACAGGAACATCAAGCGATTGAGATTCTACTAAAAAGCATTAATGGGCCAGTACTTTCATGCTAAAGGGACTCACCATCAAATCCTTTGAGAAGCTACTCAGTAAAGCCAGCGGTTTTCAAGAAGAAATGAAGCACATGGAGCTGCATGAAAAGGCTAAGGTGACCAGAGTGTTTGAAAAGAAATCAAGACTAGTCACAACTGTCGATAAAGGAAAGCAGCCGATAAAGATATATGTAGAAGAGCATCGCCAGTCTTCATTGCAGTACTCTCATAAACAGAGCAATCAATCCAACCAGCGGCCGTCTCAAGAGGGATCACCTCGAATAGCGAGTAAAAGAATATCCCTGTTAGAGCGACAACAAGTTGTGTATTCCTTCAAGGATGAGGCTGTACCTAAAATATTCAAAAGCTTGATGAAGAAACCAGAATTCAAACTACCTGATCCAAAGAAACCTGAAGAGGTGGATAAGAAGAATGAACCAAACTATTGCCCGTACCACCGGTTGCTTGGGTACACTATAGAAAAGTGTTTTGTCTTTAAAGACTGGCTCAAAAAGAACCTCAAGGAAGCGAATATAACAATCCTGAAGGAGTATTTGAGAGAACCTGAAAAATGTTCCATAAACAAGATTTCAGCTGAGTCAATCTCCCCAATCAATCCAAATACTGAAACAGATGGATGGAGTACAACTTGGGATGAACTCAAGAGGGTCCTCAATCAAATACAAGATTCATTGAAACAAGCTTCTACGAATACCAAAGAAGGATGGAATGAGGTATGGAGTAGTTCGTCCAAAAAGATACTGAACAAGATACAGTATGCATCAAAACAAGCCTCCATTCAGAGTCTACAGCATACCAAGCCCGAGACGAAGGTTTCGCCAGAAAACCCGTCATCTTCAAGGATAAAGAGCAATAAAAAGAAAGAAAGCATCACTGCCAATATTGATAGCATGAGGGGTAGGATAGGGGCTGCCTCTACTAGAATGGTTGTCTCGGATTTGGGGAAGAAAATCCTCGAACCCTTGACTTTGTATGATTATCTTTTTGTCCCTCCGGGATCTTTATGAATATAATGATTGTGATTTTGGCTACGTTTTGACTATTTCTGGTAATAACGTAACTGATTATGACCTGTCTAGATTCGATCTCGATCCCTAAAATGATCCTCAAATTGTACTCGAGTCTGATGAACTCGTTGTCAAGGCCAAAGAAGAACTCAATGATATCGCTTACGAGAACACCGATAACAAAGAGCCAAATCTCGAGCGTCACGATGCATCGTTTTCCATCAACTTAGATCTTTCCGACAAGGAGAAAAAGACACCGAAAGATTCAACAATGATATCTCAAGAAGAAGAAGTCACATAAGTTAACTTAAGGAGCGAAAAAGTGTTACCACGAAGAACAGCTCCGACCTCGAGAAGAGATACCCCCACCTCCGCCAGTTGAAGAACCACATAATCAAGATAAAATCAGAGGACCCTACAAAGCAGACTACAACGTGCTAGCTCATCTTAGGAAGTTGCCTGCCCCATTAAGCTTCTACGACACTCTAATCCTGTCAAAGGAGATTAGAGAATCTCTGGTCACAGCTTTGCTTGACCCAGAAATTTGCTTAGCTCAGTTGGCTAGCACATCCTCAGATGAAGTTTGCTCATTGAGAGAACAGTGAGGGGTAACCTTCACAGATGAAGACTTGTTGCTCGGTACCGCCGACCATAACCGTCCGCTCTACATCTCCGTCAACATCGGTAGATTTATGTTATCTAGAGTTTTAGTGGATCCTGGGCATCTCTTAACTTGATGAGCCTATGGACATTGGCCAATTTCAATATTAAAGCTCAAGAGCTTACGGCCGATAAAATGATGTTAAGAGGATTCAACCAAAAGGGAGAAAGGGCCCTTGGATCAATTACATTACTTATGAAGGTTGGAGAACCCGTAACAATCATTAAATTTCATATCATCGACGTTGAGACCTCTTTTAACGCTCTATTGGGTCAACCATGGATTCACGAGCATAATATGGTTCCATCATCCCTACACTAGTGCATTAAATATCGCAAAGATGGTCAAGAAAATTGCTTCAAGGGAGATCTACAACCATTTTCAGTGCACGAAGTTGGTATCCATGAAGATGCTGCCTACTACGCGCCTCCAAAGAGGACTGTCTTCTCTCGTGAGGTATCACAAACAACTATAACGATTCAGAAGAATCACAAAAAGGAGGCCATACAACTCCGCTTCAACAACCTTCTACCACTCCACTACGACGAGTTGGTGTCGGGGACGCGGACGAGGAAAGATCAATTTAATTGTTGAACGAACTAAGCCGACTATCAACTTCGGTGATGAAGATAGTTCAGAAGATGAGATAATGATGACAATGCAGAAGAGACCTCAGTACAAGATATCTCTAGAAGATACAAAGAAGAATGAATATGAAATAATGCAAGGATGTCTGTGGTGTTGGTTCAAAGCCGATAAAATTTTACCGTGCTTCTATCTCTACTGAGCTTGAAAAACTTGTAAATTTGGATGTTGATTTTAATGAATTTATGGAATTGCCTTTTGGTTACTTCTCGCCTTGTGTTCAAAAGTTAATTCACAGGGACACTTACCAAAACAAATGCCAAAAGATAAATTTCAACTTTTTTAAAAACTATAGAATGTTAAAAGTTAAACTCCCAATTCAAAAGAAGGTCTCGGATTTGGTACAGTTGGACCAGTCGATGATTTTGAATTTTGCATGGTTGTTACTGGTGGGTCAGATGAGGATTGCCTCGATGTGGAGGATGACTCTACTGATCAACCAATAGAAGATGCTCCGCCAAAATTTGAGGATGAAATTAAATCCATCGTGGATGAATTGAAAGAGATTAACCTCGGGACTAAAGAACGACCTCGACCTACGTTTATAAGTTCTCTACTTGATGACGAAGAATCTGCAAAATTGGTCAAACTATTAACATAATTCAAAAATTGCTTTGCATGGAGCTACGATGAAATGTCAGGGCTGTCAGCAGAGCTGTCAGCAGAGCAGAGGTTGCAATCCATAAACTTGGGGTAGACAAGAATATAACCCCAGTAAAACAAGCTCCAAGGAGAATGCACCTCCAAATAGAACAACAAGTCATCGCCGAGGTAAAGAAATTGATAGACGCCAACTTTGTTAAAGAAGAGCAATACCCCACATGGTTGGCTAACATTGTACCTGTTAAGAAGAAAAATGGACAGATCAACGTTTATGTCAACTTCAGAGATTTGAACAAGGCATGTCCAAAAGACAAGTTTCCACTACCCATACCAGAAATGATGGTAGACATCGCTTCGACACATGAAATTTTCTCCTTCATGGACGGATCGTCGGGATACAACCAAATTAAGTTGGCTCTCAAGGATGCAGCACTTACAGCTTTCAGAACACCGATTGTAATTTCCTGCTACACAGTGATGTTGTTCGGCCTAAAGAATGCCAGAGCAACATATCAGCGCGCAATGATGAAGATTTTTTACGACCTCATCCATAATCAAGTAGAATGCTACGTGGATGATTTGTTCATCAAAAGTAAACAAAAAATAGACCTTTTGTATGATTTGAGGATCGTGTTTGAACGATTACGACGATATGACCTTAAAATGAATCCCTTAAAGTTCGCCTTTGGCGTTACCTCCGGGAAAGTTCTAGGATTCATTGTCCGTCATCGGAGAATCGAGATTGACCTGGATAAGATTAAAGCTAGCTTGGAAATGCCTCCCCCTTTTGATACTTTATACCGCGGCTTTAGATGACTATCTTGGAGCCCTCTTAGCCCAACTCAATGAAGAGGGAAAATAAAATGCGCTCTACTACTTGAGTCGTCGTCTAATACCGACAGAGATAAGGTATCCACATTTTGAGAAACATTGTGTATCATTAATTTTCGCCGCTCCCAAAAGCTTAGACATTACATGCTTTCTCATAAGATTACTCTAATTTTAAAAGTCAATTCGTTGCAATATTTGATGACCCGACCAATACTTTCCGGACGTTTAGCATCAATGATCTTATTGCAATTTGATATAACTTTTATTTCCCTCTGTGCTATCAAGGGACAGATTTTAGCGGACTTTCTCGTTGCATACTCACTGCCAGCTGGGTCCCCTTTCAACAACGAGTTACTAGACAAGCAAATACTACAAATGGAATTTTATAGCACGCAACGCTGGGAAATGTACTTCGACGGAGCTTTGTCAGCTAGAAAAGACAAAAGGTCAGCCAGGAACAGCCAGGAAAGACGAAGGATCAGACACAGTTATACCAGGCAAAGTAGGGATTGGTTTGATTTTTATTACGCCAGATAAGGGTATGTTGAGGTTCTTATACCACCTAACAGAGCCGTGCACCAACAATGAAGCAGAATACGAAGCTTTAATTACCGGATTGGAGTTGGCAATTTCAATGGATATAACAAACATTGCCATCTATGGTGACTCTCAACTTGTCATCCAACAGTTCGTCGGACGATACAGAATTCTAAAACCAAGACTAACAGAATACCATCAGTACACAATGAAGCTCCTGGAGCAGATTCCTGAGGTGACTTTCTACCGGATTCCTCGAGGAGATAATGTCCATGCTGACGCTCTAGCAAAACTCGCTAAGGAAATGGAATGTGCCCCGGAGGATTCTATCGAAGTCACGGTGCAAGGAAGATGAGTCCTGTCTCAAAATGACTTTGAAACTCTACACAAGCTTGGAAAAGAATAAAGAATAAATACAGTTGCGGACATCAACGAAGCGGAGGATTCCATTGACATTATAGTATAAGGGAGACAGGTTTTGTCTCAAGTCAACCTCGACAATATACATAAGCTTGGAAAAGAAAAAGAAATGATGATTGTGGTTGCTGATATAAATCAAGATTGGCGTAAGACTTTAATAGAATATTTGCAAACCGGAAAGCTACTAGAGGACTAGTTAGCAACACATCACATCCCAAGAAGGGCTATGTCATATGCTTTAGTGGGTGATGTCCTCTATAAAAGATCATTTGATCAAATGTGACTACGATGTTTAAACAAAATAGAAGCACATAATATTGTCAAATAAGTACATCTCGGATTCTGTGGCACTCACTAGTCAGGGCCGAAGATGAAAATGAAGACGAAAACTCCGATATTATTGGCCAGCAATGATGTCTGATTGCATGGATACAGCCAGAAGATGTCACCAATGCCAAGTGCATGGGGTGGTCTTACACCAGCCTCCGAATGTGCTACACCCAACTGTTGCCTCGTGGCCATTCGAGTGTTGGAGAACAGACATAATAGGTCCGATAGACCCTCCATCTTCTAAAGGACACAGGTTTATGCTTGCCTCTACAGACTACTTCTCTAAATGGGCAGAGGCAGTACCGTTACGCGAGGTTACGACAAAGCACGTCCTTCAATTTTTCAAAGGCCAAATTGTCTATCGTTTAGGAGTACCGCGAAGAATAATCTCTGACAATAAGACAACTTTCAAAAGCGCAAAGATCAACAATTTTGTCAGAAGACATGGGATAGATTGGAGATACTCTACAATTTACTATCCAAGAGCAAATGATCTAGCTGAAGCTTTCAACAAGACAATGGTATAGATTTTAAAGAAAACATTGGATGAAAATAATAGGGATTGGCATAACAAACAGTTAGAAGCCTTATGGGCCTACCGGACGACTTTCAGGACTCCCACTCAGTGTACACCTTATATGCTCGTGTACGGGACCGAGGCCGTGCTACCGCTAGAAATCCAGACACCATCTCTCAACTTACAATAGAAGAAAGCACAAAACTCAGACTTGAAGAACTGGAGAGTCTCGAGGGAAAACGATTGGAAGCATAGCAACCTTTGGAGCTCTACCAGGCAAAGATGGTACAAGCCCATGACAAATTGGTCCGCCCGAGGACATTCAAAGTTAGTGACCTCGCACTTGTGCTCAAAAGATCTATTCTTGCTCATCGCAAGATAGGTGGGAAATTTGAACCAACATGGGAGGGACCATTTGTCGTAGAGAAGGTCTATAGAGGAGGAGCCTACCAGTTAGTGGGCTTCTGGGGTGAAAGACCCATGTTACTGAAAACCTATTACGCAACCTGATGCAGCTCAATGTCGCTTTCCCCTGCTTTCTTTGAAACTTTGAAATTTTGGTTGTTTTAGGGTTATCTATGTGGTCAAATCTCTATGACCGGGTCCAAATTTTGTAATTAACCTCAATATAATGACAATTTTGAGAAAGATTTTTGAACTTTACACGTTCTCTTTTCTACTTTTGAATTTAAATACCCTACTAAATTAAACGAAACTCACGCATAAAATGAATAATCCTTTTCACCAAAACAAACTAAAATTTACTTTAATGAATACTTTGTTTTGTTCTTGTTCATGCCAAGCTTTGGACCACTGAAGTTTTTCCTGTCATCTGAAAAATGTCAGGACAGAGGCTGATCTTTGCCTTCCAGGACGGCTAGAACCTCACACTGAATAAGGAGATGGTGCCGCAAGGAGGTGTCATAGATTTCAACGTGGATTTCAACCAAGTTGATATGGACTACAAAGGTCCTCTAATGGACGTAGTCAACAATAAAGAAAAGGAGGGATTTCCTTCACTATTGAGGGTAACCACTCAAGACAATGTGTCACGCAAAGGTAAAAACGTGATAGCGGAATAAGATCCGATGGAGGGGCCCAGCCGTTTACCCTCCATGGTGGCTACTCCAGCAAGGGACCTGATAGCTGCTCGTAGTGAACAACTACCGAATAATCCGCTCCATAGGACGCAGCGCAGAAATGCCAGTCGAAAGAAATAGAGAACCTTTCTGCGACAAGAATCATGAATAGTTTTCTTACCCCCATTCTTGAGGGACATATTTACGACCCAGATCTGAGAGAAACTTCTGCCAGCCTGGCCACTACAGATGAAGAGTCAAGATTTATGAAAGACTTTGATGTGCTCCCAGTTCCAGATATCTTATGCAGGGGTTGCCCAACATGCAACGTTGAGGTACCAGCCGGGACATCAGTCTCGGGCGCATTTGTAGAATGCTCAGATTGCAACGTTCTGCATCTACAACGTTTCAATACACTAGAAGAATACACTTCAAACACCAATGAGACTCAGACTTCAGATTTCGCGATAAATGAACCATATGTCGCACTGAGGATGAATCAACACGCACCATGGAGCCCAGGGTCATACATCCCACTAGAGGTTGAATCTCATATTCCGGATCGACCAACACCAGTTTGGGTTTCCGTCGCGGCCCGAAGGAAGGAACGCCCACGGTAGCTGCCAACTACTGGAATGATAGAATACTGCAAGATAAGCAGAGTAAATAAAAGAGAATTTGAGTTCTATGAAGAGGTTCA
>NW_018165672.1:92286-94151 GCF_001263595.1 Phalaenopsis equestris | reverse complement strand
GGGATCCTCAGATACGACCAAGTGGATCCGTTACCACTGATGATAAAATGGATGATCAAGAGAATGATCAAGTGAAATATTCTACCCGCTACTTGCATTCCTATTAGTTGCGTCATCAACATTTATGAAGAAGGTGACTGCATTCCCCAACATATCAACCATCATGATTTTGTGAGGTCTTTCTGCACGGTCTCGTTCATGAGTAAAAGCAATATTCTATTTGGAAAAGAAATCAATGTTGTCGGCCCTAGTGAATTCAGAGGTGTTGTGGAGATTCCTCTTCCAGTTGGTTCAGTACTTGTTCTCAAGGGCAATGGTGCAGACGTTGCCAAGCACTGCATTCCAGGAGTACGACATCGTAGGGTGTCTGTAACTTTCCGCAGAATGGATGACAGTAAAATACATATGGATTCCAGCAAGACCCAGAATTAGAGGAGTTGTTTCCATACAAGCTATGAGAAGCTATGAGAAGGTTGTACCTTGAAGGTTGTACCTCTAAGTGCATGCAAAGGGAACTCTTATCCTGGAGCATGACTTAGAAGGTCTGCTTGATCAGGAGCTCAACACGCCTAGTACAGAGGGTTCATTTTTTTTTAGCACCATGACATGTATTTGATATATTTAGTCTACGATGTACTCATAGCATGAGATGATTCTCAACGTATTTCAGCATAGGATAATGTACCTTTTGAGGCATTAGCATATGCCTAATTTATGGCATCTCTTTTGGAGCAAATTAATTGAAATTTCTCTCAAATTGTGCCTCTTTTTCAGTTTCCTTTTTGTGCGATGGATGAAAGCCGTGAACCATGTGATGGTTCAAAATTTCAATGAACACAGAACGAAACAACAAATCTTCAACAACAAACAAAACACAAATGAAAAATAATCATAAATGAGTGAATAATAAAACAAATTTCTTTTTAAATCAACCTATTAAAATTAAAACTTTAAAAGCATATTTAGAAAAATTAAATGTGATAAAAACAATAAGAAAACTAAACAGACCTGTTGAGTAGATTCTTTCGTTTTCGGAATTTCCTACTCTTTATGCGCGCAGCACAACCATCGTTATCTGCATTAATTCTCTTCACATCCCTGCAAAATTTCACATTCTGCACAAAACTCCACAAAGCTCTACAAATCTTTTTCAACAAAATCAACCTTTCCACATGACACACTACTGCAAATTCAACACCACAAGCCCTTTTTAAATTTCAATCCCTACATCTTTGAATCAGTACCTAAATCCTGATTCTCACATCTTCGAATTGATACTTACATTTTAGTTCTCACATCTTTGAATTGATACCTAAATTTCAATTCTCACCATCTTTGAATTGATACTTACATTTCAATTATCACATCTTTGAATTGATATTTACATTTCAATTCTCACATTTCGAGGTCGATACTTAAATTTTGACTCACTTGAATCAGTCCCACATTTCTGATTCATTACATTCGATGTCGGTCTTTACATTCAGACACTCTCTTTTGAGAATTGACCTACATTTCAATTCTCACTTCTGAATCAGTCCCACATTTCTGATTCATTACATTCAAGATCGGTCCTTACATTCCGACACCCTCTTTTGAGAATTGACCTACATTTCAATTCTCACTTCTGAATCAGTCCCACATTTTTGATTCATTACACTCGAGGTCGGTCCTTACATTCTGACACCCTCTTTTGAGAATTGACCGACATTTTAATTCTCACATCTGAATGAGTCCCACATTTCTGATTCATTACATTCGAGGTCGGTCCTTACATTCCGACACCCTCTTTTGAGAATTGACCTACATTTCTATTCTCACTTCTGAATCTGTCCCACATTTCTGATTCATTACATTCGAGGTCG
>NW_018165672.1:90263-91994 GCF_001263595.1 Phalaenopsis equestris | reverse complement strand
TTCAATTCTTTTATCTTTGAATCGATACTTACATTTCAATTCTCATTTCTGAATCAGTCCCACCTTTCTGATTCATTACATTCAGGGTCGGTCCTTACGTTCCAACACCCTTATTTGATAATTGACCTACATTTCAATTCTCACTTATGAATCAGTCCCACATTTCTGATTCATTACATTCGAAGTCGGTCCTTATGTTCCGACACCCTCTTTTGAGAATTGACCTACATTTTAATTCTCACTACTGAATCAGTCCCACATTTCTGATTCATTAGATTCGAGGTCGGTCCTTACATTCCAACACCCTCTTTTGAGAATTGACCTACATTTCAATTCTCACTTCTGAATCAGTCCCACATTTCTGATTCATTACATTCGAGATCGGTCCTTACATTCTGACACCCTCTTTTGAGAATCCACCTACATTTCAATTCTCACTTCTGAATCAATCCAACATTTTTGATTCATTACATTTGAGGTTGATCCTTACATTTTGACACCCTCTTTTGAGAATTGACCTACATTTCAATTCTTATTTCTGAATCAGTCCTACATTTCTGATTCATTACATTTGAGGTCGGTCCTTACACTTCGACTTTCTCTCTCTCTTTTTGAATTAATATCTAAATTTCAGTTCCCACCTTGGGGTCAGCACCTTCATACTGGTTCCCATCCTCTAGAACATTCTAAAATTTCATAACTCAAATTCCACTCTCCAATCCTCAGCGAGAGCCCCTACTTCTTGACATGATCAAACACTCACCTGTTAAATCCCTGGCAGAGACAAATCACACACACAACTCTACACATACTTCTGGGTCTTTTGACTTAGAAGTTTGTATTAGTTTTTTTTTGTCTCGTCGGTCAACGCAAATGCGCGCGGTGTGCTTACCCAGCACACCACACCTATTGGGGGTCCATTTATTGACCTCACTTTTGATTGAGGTTTAGTTTTTCCTCTTTAGTAGCCTAAGGACTAGTCATAGGACTTTTCTATTAATAATTCTTAGAAAACTGGACATGGAACCCTCACCATTAGAAATTTTACACTCCTCTTTACTCAACTTGATGTTCCACATATTGGTCATAACCTCTAGCACTTAGTAGGTGGGGTCATTATGGGGGAACTCAAGATGAGTCACCCTTAGGACTGACCTTAGGGTTGACCCTGGGTGTTGGTCTAGGGCTTAAGGTACATACTTGCACTCAAAATCACTCACAATCCTAAACTTAAACCTCTAGGCTTTGGTTCCTTGATACTTTTGGGAGACTCATGTAGGTGGTCCCCTAAACCCACTAGCCCTAGGCTAAGGTTTAGCTAAGAGCACTACTTAGAGGACCCAAAATGGGGTTTCCATTAGTCCATGGCTTATTGATGGTGGTTGGCACTCCAACTCTACCAAGATACCCAACATAGCCTTTTACCCCTAAACTCCCCCAAATTACCTAGATACCCTTGAGACCCCAAATTTGGCCAAAATTCCCAAATTCACCCAAAATACCCAAATTGGTTCTAGAATCATTTCAAACACCTTGAAAAAACCCAAACTACCCAAAATCACCAAAATTTGCCAAATTACTAAAATACCCCTCCTTAGCCCAAAATTCCAAAAATTCCAAAAAATCCCAAAAATTTCCAAAACCTCCCAAATATTCTCAATTTCATTTTCCTCAACTATTATATGACCCAATTTGGCCAATTTGACCATCTTTGATCAAAACCCCCAAATT
>NW_018165672.1:88604-88947 GCF_001263595.1 Phalaenopsis equestris | reverse complement strand
TAGCCTCCCTGGCCCCCAACAAACGTGCCGAGCATCCTGATTGAAGCCTCCCTTCTCAGAGCAAAGGTATAAAACTTTTCCTCCTCCTGAGCTTATTTTGATTCTCCATCTACTTAGGTTTGATTTCGTGGTGCATTAATTGTATGGATGTGTTAGTCTCACTTAGACGAGTCCATAGGATCAAACCCGAAGTGATTTGGTTGAGTCTAAGCTTAGATCTTAGGGTTTTGTGTTGGAAGGTCACGGGATCATTCTATCGAGGATGATGACGGCGAGCCATTTGATCAAGCGTGTATCAAATGGATGGAGGAGGTCAAGCCAGACAACGGTTCGAAATATAAAC
>NW_018165672.1:79039-88503 GCF_001263595.1 Phalaenopsis equestris | reverse complement strand
GGTTTAAATAGATAAATAGGGCTTTTCTTATTTATTTAAATACCCTTAACTTAGAAAATCCATAACTTTATGTAGAAAAATCACAAAAATAAAATAAAATTACCCTCTTGTTGAGTGAACAGAGGAGAACAATGTGGAATAAATTTCAAGACAATGTTATGCATGTGTTATTTTTAATTGATTAAACACTATTTTGAATCATTTGATTCTCCATGCATATTAATATATCATCTTGGCTTGAAACTTTGACATGTTGCAACCTCTGTCAGGGGAAACATTCTCTGATTTATCCAAAGTCAAAGAAGGTTCCTATAAAGAGATCTATATTTTTCAAGTTATTCCACATTATTTCTTTAAAATAATTCTCTGATTTAGTGTTTTGATTAGAAAATTCCAAGAAAATTTTGGAAGGTCCACCATGACCAAGGAAGCTTTTGGAAATAATTTCATCACAAAAATAATAAAACTCATGGAAATGTTATAAATTGGTTACTAATCACTTAGGAACAATTATAATTTTTTTTCTGATTTTCTAAATAAAGATATTGAATTTCAAAGCTTAAAAATATTTTTAAGCTTAAAAATATTTTCAAAGCTTAAAAATATTTTTTTAAAAAAGGCTAAAAAATGAGTTTTCACTAAAATAATTCCAATACATCAAAGACAAATCAGAAAAATATTAAATTGGCTTCTCTGAGTTCTTTAACCTCAGAGAGATTTTTCAAAATTAGAAAACTTAATTTTCACCACCAAAATATTTTATTTTTATTAAATAGCCTAGAAATTAAAATAATTCTAATAAATCACAGAGAATTCAAAAAATTATGAAATTTTATTCAATGGCTTGTCTTGTCTAGATATACCTCCAGTAAATCTTTCAAGGGATTATAATTTACCTTCATCAAGTTAGGAATTTTCATTGAAAAATCTTATTTTTGCATGAAAATAATTATATAAATTAAATTAAATTTTGAAAAAACATATTTTCTCCTCTGATGTCTTAATTGACCCATGAATGAAATAGGATAAAAATTTCAAAGTCATTTGAATTGAATTTGACAAATTATGAGGTGTTAGAGCCTTAGGGGCAAATGTGTAATTTTGAAGTTTTTGCCTTAATTAACATTTAGGCTTAATTCAAGGAGGGAAAATGGGTAACCTCTAATCTTAATAACTTGATTTGATGTTCGAAACACAAAGGGGTTAATGGGTAGAAACCGATCTCACTTTCTTAATTAAGATTAATAAATTTCTAAATTATTAAAATTTGGAAGTTCTTAGGGGTATGACTTTTGAAGCCAATAATTAATCAATTTAATACCCCTATTTTGGTTTTCAAATAGAATCCAAATCATGAATCATGACCACTTAAAGCTTAACCCTTTTCAAAACAAATTAAGACACTCACCTAGGTCTTAAGGGCTTAGTGGTGACTTAGGCTAAATTAAAAATTGATTAAATAAGGATTAGAGAAATAAACATAATTAAATCAAATATTCTTGAAACACCACTAAGCCCAATTAGAATTAAAAATTTGGCTAAGTGGTCAAATTACATTAACTTGCCTCTTTAAGGGTCTTCATCCGCATAATTTTTAAATTAAATGATAATTGACAATTGCCCTATACTTAGGGATAATTGAGACATAAATGTTCACTGAGCATTAGAAGTATTTACAAGATCACTTATTAAGCAACATAATAAGTTTAAAAGAACTAGGGATTTTTCACCAGGCAGCGAGATAGTAGCACGAACCTGCTTCTTTCTCTAGATCTGTTGGATACCTCGGAGATCTACTGAACTTAATATGTCTTGCTTAACAAAATCATCCTTAATTGAAATTCTCTAAGGACCCATCAAGTTATGACATAGGGTTAGATAGGTCGCCAAGATTATACTTCCATGTTTCATATAAATAGCCTTAACATGCATTTTTAAGTTTCAGGTGGTGGAACGAGAAGACTCGCCAGGTACGCTTTTACAGTTTATAGTACCGTCTTTCATGTGTCTTTTCCTTACATGATTTATGCATACGTTGTTTCTTTTTTATAATTACATTTACCTACATGTATGAAAACAACATAAACTTGTATGTTAACCAAAACCATACCCGAAAAAAAAACTAAAATCAACCAAGATAAAATTCACCGCCACAACATTTAAAATATAAAACAACTTGAAATTTAATCAGAAACATCACGTAAAACTACAACTTCAACTAAATTAAGACGTCTCTATCGGATGATCGGGAATCCCTCGGAGGAGGTAACCTACGGTTTCTAACAAGGCTTCCCACGGTTTAAATGAAATTATGGAACCCATTAAGTTGGGTATCTTTAGGCAACGTAAATCCTCACCTTATCTTTAGGCCTTTGCATAGCCCTGCTATACAATATAAGCCCTAACTCATCTTAGGATTCTGAGGTTGTCGTTGTCACGAACTAAATCCTCACATCTTCCAAGCTATTTGTGTGATCATTTCACACAAATGTAAGCCCTAACTAATAAAATTGGTAGGATGAAACACCCAAGGATTTCTCCTCAAAACTGAAGCCAAACATTAGGATAGCTGGGGAAGTCACCAAGGTTCTCCTCCGCATCCATGACATCCCCTAGTTCTTCTTCCTTTGGATTCTACAATAAAAATCTTTCAAATTTGAACCAGTCCCCTTTCACACCTCTACGTTCGATTTCATTGAAGAGTCCTACCCTTTGAAATTCCATGAAGATAATTTTTCTTGATTTTTATCGAGAGTCTTCTTAGGTAGCTTTGGTCATTTAAGATGTAATTAACTATAGGGGTTTGCCCTTATAGGAAGCATGTCCGAACCCAACTTAATATAAACTGTATTTAATCCTTCATATTAAATAGGGGAACTTGTCGGCAAATACAAAGGTTTCGCAGACCAAACGGACGTCATACTTTCCTTAGTTTATTTGATCGAGCCTCATCCTCAAGTTTTATGTTTATCCTCTGGGATAGATACAGGATTTGAGGAACAGTGCTCTTTCATTTTAAACTATGAAAAATAAGGAATCAGTTTGATTTCATACTTCAACGTCCTTCCGAGGCGGGCGACGGGATTTTGATTCTGATGACCGACAGCTTCTTACGGGCAACTCCCCACAAACCAACCCCCGAAATATCGCCGACAGTAAATTTCGCCGACAGTGATCAACTTAAATTAAATGATCTTATGTTGTTTGGTTAACTAGAATAAGCACTGGTTACGTCGGGTTGATGACGTTAACTAAGTGTTCTGCGGGAGGCAACCCATAATTATTGGTGTGATTTTTTTGAATGTCATGTTGTTGTGTTTCATTTAGAAAATTATGGTTGTATTTTGAATAGATGATGATTTAGTAATGATTGTAAAACCTTAAAAGATGACTTAGACATGTTAGAACAATTTTTTGAACGTTAGGTTGACATGTGCTAAATTAAGCACTGGTGCTTAAGCGCCAATATCTAGATCTTAAGCTCAACAGTTAAAAAAATGTGCAAATTATGGTTTTTAGAAATCTTAACCGTGATTTAGTTAGCTTTGTCATGGGATAGCAGTTCTCGGACATTCCTAGGAGTTATAGGGGAGGTTTAGAGTTTATAAATAGAAGGGTATGAGGAGAAGTCTCACCACACTTCCATTTTAACTCTGAATTCTAAGTAAGAAAAAGAGATTTGGAAAGATGTCACCTTGGGAGAGTGATTTCAGGAAAAAGGAGGAAGCGATGAAAAAGAAATTCATTAGTCAAAGTGCGCAAGAGTTATACAATGATTTCCTAGTCGTTAGTATTGAAGAAATAGCAGATCAAATCATTAAATTTGAGGCTCACGCGACATCAATTGAAGCGAAAGTGATGGAAGTTAACATACATTTGAATCTTATGGGATGGAAACTTCAGATGTACATAAGATGCAGTTTAGCCAAACCAGTTTTATGGAAGAAGCAGACAAGGCCATGTATTTGAAAAACAAATGAATTGAAGAAGATTCTACTAGAGTTATTAACCATTGTCCGTTTTATCAGATTTACATTCCAAATGTTGAAGGAGAGACTAATGATAGGTCAAGAATTTGTTCCACCAAATGGAGAGTCGAATTAAGTTCTTTGTTTAGTGTTTGTGTGTTTAGTGTTTGTTTATAAATGTTAAGTTTGTTTAGTGTGTGTTTAATGTTATGATTGTTTAGTGTTTGTGTTAGGAACTATCTCATCCAAGACTTTTTGGATTGAGAATCTATGTATTGAAAATGTTTGTAATTGTTTGTGAATGATTATAAATGTTTATTTGTGTGAATGTTGAATTGATTTAGTTAAGATTGGTGAATCTTGAGAAAGTGGAGAGTTCAAAGGGAATAATATAGTTATTAAGGAGCTTTTGAGACCATTTAAGGTTGGTTAACTTAGGCAAGAAGTTCATTTCACTTAAAATTGAAAAAAATCAAAATTTGTGCACTGGCGCCTAAGCGCCAAGACTCTGCGCTTACGTAGCGCCTAAACTGAGAGACGGGTGCCTAAGCACTGAACCCTTCGTGCTTAAGTGTTGGTTCAAGTAAACTGGTTCATGAACGAATTAAAGTGACAATTAAAGTAAACTGGTTCGTGAACGAATTAAATACAAAGGCCCTTGACTTTGTCCCCTTCCTTTAGATTTTGTGATTTGGAGCTTAGAGCATCCCTTATTTTGAAGATTTCTTGGTGGTTTGAAGCAAAATTTGTTAGATTAGGTCTTCTTGAGATAAGAGCTTCACTTCTATGTAAAATCTTTTGATTTTTACCATGTCTTTTGAGCACATTATGAATCTACCCAAAAATCACTATTCATGGTGAAAATTTGAGAAAAATCTATGGAAAATACATAGATTTAGTAATTTAAGCTTTTAGGAGTTAAGTTTAATGATTTAGAGTTGAATTTGGAATTTATTGTAAATGTTATATAATTTTTAGAAATGGCCCCAAGAATGAAGAGGAGCAAGGGAAAAACTCAGTTTGATTTAAGCAAGTTTCTTAGTTCGAGAGCTAAGGATTGATACATTGATGCACTATAATCGAGGAAGTTGGTCCCTGAGCAATGTTTTAGGAGTCTGGGATGGGCTATTGAGGATTTGATTATTCACCACCAACAGTTTGGTTGTTTTTCTGCTGTGACAGTTATTTCTGTTGTTCGGGAGCTCTATGCAAGTCTCTCTGAGGCTGAAGAAGAAAAAGTCATGGTTAGAGGAAGAATAGTACCTTTCTCATCTGAGTTAGTAAATCAGTTTTATCATTTTCCTATTTCTCATCTGAGTTAATAAATCAGTTTTATCATTTTCCCCGTAGCACTTTATGATTTTGTTCCAACTATAGTCCAAATGAGGAGGAGTTAGACAAGCTTATTTCATCATTGACTAGAAGAAGAGGATTATGGAAGATTACCAATAAAAAAAGAGTTAACTTCTCCATGTCAAAGTTAGATGCCTCATCGAAGGCATGTCACTATTTCATTTCTACTTGTCTGATGCCTACCAATCATCTTAGTGAAGTGACTTGAGATAGTGAAACCTTGAACTAATGTATTCAACATTTTAATCCCATCAACATTAGAGCTTTGATTTATGATGTTATTACCAGTTCTACCGTTGATGTTACTACTACAGGTTTAGGATTCACATCCTTGACCTTTTCATTATGCGAGCAAGCTGGAGTTAAATTTGATAGCTGGGAAGAGATACTTCAGCCACTCAAGCCCATTACTAGTGTGAATGTGAAGTCATACTCACATCATTCAATTTTTGGCTTGAGAGGTGGATTTTCTAGTAGTACAGGTGCTTCTACATTTTGAGCTTCAATATCACGTACTTCTACATCACATGGTCAGACTTCTGGATCTGATTCTCAGTCACAACTATTGCAGAAATTTTGATTAACATTTTTATACCACTGAAAAGGTATTAAATTTAGAAAATATTGCAGAACATATAGATGGACACATGAGTATACATAGTGATTATGAGGAAAATTTCTACTCATCTATGGAAAACCGCATGAGAGGTGACCAGAGTGTAGTTTTCCCTCAATATCCAAAATATCCATCATATGAGTCTGCAACTATATGGCATAGTGATGAGAGTGACGCTGAGGAGGAGGAGGATGATTAGACTGGTTCTGTAGTTTAGTTTGTTTTTTTTTATATATTATTGTGAACTGTTTGTAGTATAATTATACTGTAATTTGCTTTGGTTTGAATGGTATTAGTTGAAATTGTAGTTTTGCTTGTATTTTGTTTTGTTAGACATTGTTGTTATGTATTTATGTTCTTGTGAGTTGTTATTTTATTTGTGTGGTAGTATTTGTGTTAAATGTGTTGTTTAATATATTTAGTTAGTCTGTCTTGAACTTAATACTGAATCTTAGGAAGGTTTAGAATATTACTAATTGTCACTTTAAAACTTCATGTTTAAAATTTTCAATTTACTATCAGATATCTTCCTTATATTAGAGGTGTGTAGGTTTGTTAGTATGTTTTTTTCCTTTTATGTTATCCTCCACTCCATAGAAGTCTAATGAGTCTCTATATGTTAAATAAATTAAAATTTGATCCAAATTAATTTTTACTCTTGTTTTTAATTCTCTAGTTTTTAATTTTTGTACTTGTATATTTAGGATGTAAAAATTCCTAGAAGCATGTTATTTTTTAGATTTCTTTCCTGCCAATATATATATGATGCAAAAATGTTTTATCTTATTAAAAAGTTTAGTTTGGGGGTATGAAAATTTTTCTAAAAAACTTGAAATTTATTTGTTCTCAAATGTACTTCAAATAAATTTGATTTTGATTTGAAGAAAAATGACCATGTATGTGAAGTTGTATTAGGGAAATAAAATTTTGAGTATAGAAATGAGTAAAAGAATTTAGTTAAAATTTATAGTAACGAAGAAAAAACTTAAATTTAAAATTTTTTTAGTGTGGAAATGATAAATCTTGTGTAACTATCTTTCGTAGGAGAAATTGTATTTTTGAAAAATGTAGAAGAATTAGATTTTTATTTTCAAAACTTAAATCAAATCCTTGCTGCAATTACAAAGTCAAGGAGTTGCAATTAGAAATATTGAGAATCAAATTGGGCAAATAGTAAATTCATTATTTAATAGATCTTAAGAAACACTTCCTAGTAATGCTGAATCAAATCCAAAAGACTAGAATAAAGAATAAGTAAAAGCTGTTCAACTTAGAAGCGGAAGAGAGTTGGAAGGTCGGGTTCAAAAAGAAATTGAAGTAGAGAGAGAAGAAATTGAAGAATCAAAAGAGGATGCTTCAAAAGATTCTGAGAGACCTATTTCTACACTTAAAATTGATTTGTAAAAACCACCACCTCCATTTCCTCAGAGACTTCGTCAGCAGAAGTTGGATAAGCAATTTTCAAAATTTCTGGAAATATTTAAGAAGCTTACAATTAATATTCCATTTGCTGAAGCCTTAGAACAAACACCGAGCTATGTAAAGTTTATGAAGGATATTCTCAACAAGAAAAGGAAGTTTGAAGATAACGAGACTGTTGGACTTAGTGAGGAGTGTAGTACAATAATTCAGAAGAAGATTCCTGAAAAGCTTAAATATCCTGGTAGCTTTACAATTCCATGTGCAATAGGAGACAGATTTTTCGGGAAACCTTTATGTGATTTAGGTGCAAGCAATAAACTTATGCCATTATCAATATTTAAAATATTGGGATTAGGAGAAATAACCCTTACTACTGTAACTCTGCAGTTAGCAGATCATTCGATAACATACTCTAAATGAGTTATATTCAATTTACCTTTCCCGTTGATTTCATTATGTTAGATATGGAGGAAGATAAGGAGATACCTACCATTTTGGGGAGACCTTTCCTAGCCACAGGAAGAACAATGATAGATGTGCAGAAAGGTGAATTAATGATCAAACTGTTATTTTTAACATTTCAAAATCAATGAAATACCCTGCAAAAGGTAAAGATAATGAATGTTATAGGATGGATGTTATAAGATATCTAAGTGAATTTCATTTTAGAACTACTTATGAAGAAAAATCTGAAGTACAAGATTTGGAACACAAGCAAGAAGAGGTATTAAATCAATGTGAAGAACTTTTTAAAGAAAATTCAAACTATGTTCGAGAAAGTTTTGAAGTTTTTGACATGATAGACAAAGATAAATTACTTTGTCCATTTCTTAAAAAATCTCCAGAACTAGAGTTGAATTTACTTTCTGATCATTTAAAATATTCATTTATAGGAGATTCCTTCACTTTAGCAGTTATGATTTCCTCAAAATTAACGATGGAAGAAGAAGAAAGGTTGATGAAAATTCTAAAAAAATTTAAGAAAGCTTTTGGATGGACAATTGCTGATATTAAAGGAATCAGTCCTTCAATTTGTATGCACAGAATTCATATGGAAGAGAATTGCAAACCAAGGACTGATCTGCAAAGGAGATTGAATCCTGTTATGAAAGAAGTTGTAAAGAAAGAAATTTTAAAGTGGTCAGATACTGGAATTATCTACTCTATTTCAGATAGCGCATGGGTTAGTCCAATTCATTGTGTTCCTAAGAAAGGAGGAGTAACTGTAACTGTAAATGAACATTATGAGTTAATGCATACTAGACAAGTTACAGGGCGGTGAATATGCCTTGATTATAGAAAATTAAATCTTGCCACTAGAAAAGATCATTTTTCATTACCCTTTCTTGATCAATTGCTGGATAAACTAGCTGGGCATAAGTACTTTTGTTTTCTGGTTGGATATAATGGTTATCGCCAAATTCAAATATCTCCTGAGGATCAAGAGAAAACAAAGTTTACCAGTCCTTATGGTACTTTTGCTTTTAGAAGAATGCCCTTTGTTTTCTATAATGCCCCTGCTACATTTCAAAGATGTGTGATGGCAATTTTTTATGATTTAATTGAAAAAAGGATTGAAGTATTCAAGGATAACTTTTTCAGTGTTTGGAACTTCATTTGACTCATGTTTATAACATTTATCCAAAGTCCTTAAGCGCTGTGAAGAAAAAAATTTAGTCCGAAGAAAAAAATTTAGCTGTGAAGAAATAAATTTAGTCCTTAACTGGGAAAAATGCCAATTTATGGTAGCAGGAGGAGATGTATTAGGACATCGAATATCAAAAAATTGTATGGAAGTAGATCCTGCTAAAATTTAAGAGATCGCTAATTTTCCTTATCCAATAAATATAAGGGAAATTAGGAGTTTTTTAGTACATGATGGATTCTACAGGCGATATATTAAAGACTTTTCAAAGATTGCTAAGCCTTTATGTCATTTACTGGAGAAAGATGCAATTTTTAAATTTGATGAGGAATTCTTAAAAGCTTTTAAGTTATTAGGAGAAAAACAAATCACTGCACCAATTATAGTTTCACCAAACTCGGAAAAACCTTTTGAATTAATGTGTGATGCTAGTGATTATGCTATTGGAGCTGTTTTAGGA
>NW_018165672.1:74191-78943 GCF_001263595.1 Phalaenopsis equestris | reverse complement strand
ATAGTATATGCCTTTGATAAATTTAGATCATATTTGATTGAAACTCATTGTATAGTGCATACAAATCATTCTGCTATTAAGTACATAATGAAAAAGAAGGATACTAAACCAAGACTTATAAGATGGATTCTTCTTTTACAAGAATTTGATTTTGAAATAGTAGATCAAAAGAGGATTGAAAATCAAATTACCGATCATTTGTCCGGCTTGAATTAGAAAAACCACTCTGTTCTGAAAATGAAATTAGTGAACATTTTTCAGATGAAAAATTGTTCACTATTAATGAGTGGCGTGTTACAGGGTATGCCAACATTGTGAACTTAGTGATATTATACCCTATGGTATGACATATCAACAAAAGATGAAATTTATTTATGAAGCTAAGACTTATTTTTAGGATGACCCATTTTTATATAAACAAGGAAAGGATATGATTACTCAAAGAAGTGTACCAGTAGAAGAAACTTATGAGATTATCCAAAAATGTCATAATTCTAATTTTGGGGGAAATTTAAGTGTTGATAAAACAACATACAAAATTTTACAATCTGGATTTTGTAGGCCTATAATTTTTAGAGATGTTAATGCTTATATCAAAACTTGGGATAGATGTCAAAGAGTAGGCAATAATTCTAGAAGAAATGAGATGCCCCTCAATTATATGCTAGAAGTTGAAATATTTGGTGTTTGGGGATTAGATTTCATGGGACTATTTATACCATCTTTTGGAAATTTATATTTTGTTAGCAGTGGACTATGTATCCAAATGGATAGAAGCTATTGCTTTGCGTCGATGTGATGCTCAATGTGTTGCACAATTTTTGAAAATGAAGATATTTTGTATATTTGAGATGCCAAGAGTTATCATTTCTGATGGAGGAAGTCATTTCAGAAATGTCATAATGGAGAAATTATTAAAGAAATATCATATAAATCATAAGATTGATATTGCTTATCATCCTCAGATAAGTGGTTTGGCTGAATTATCCAATCGGGAAATTAAAATAATTATGGAAAAATTTGTGAATCTAACAAAAATGGATTGGTTAGTCAAACTTGACTATGCTTTGTGGGCTTATAGGGTTGTATACATAACTCCTATATGAATATTCCCATATAGGCTAATATTTAGAAAAGCTTGTCACTTACCAGTTTAACTTAAGCATAAGGCATATTGGGCAATTAACAAGTTCAATTATAAAGTTCAATTATAATGTGAAAGATGCTGGTGAGAAAAGATTGTTACAATTAAATGAGCTTGAAAAGATAATGAATAAATCTTATGAAAGTGACAAAATTTATAAAGAAAAGATGAAGATGTGGCATGATCAAGGGATTCTTACTAAAAATTTTCAACCATGGCAACAAGTTTTGTTATATAATTCAAGGTTAAGATTATTTACAGGTAAACTTAAGTCTAGGTGGATGGGCCCATTTATTGTGATTAAATTTTATCCTTACGGAGCTTTGGATATTAAAGATCCTAAGTCTGAGAAAATATTTAAAGTTAATGGACATAGACTGAAACCTTATTTTATAGGGGATCAACATAAGTTTAATGATGGAATGATGTTGGGTCAACCAGAGTAAACACTGGTTACGTCGGGCTGACGACGTAACAAGCACTTTGTGGGAGACAACCCATAGTTATCAGTGTGTTTTTATTTTGATTGTAGTTTAATGTGTGATTAAGAAAATTTGGGGTAGTATTTTTGAGAATATTATGTGTTTGTATTTATTTTAAGACTTTATTTAGTGATCTAGACATGTTAAAATGAGAATTTGGATGTTAAGTTGACTAGTGTAAAAATGTGCATTGGAGCTTAAGCGCGGCAATTTAAAAACATGTGAAAAATTAATACTCTAGAAAGGATAACCGTCTAAAAGTTTGCAAAAATGTGCCAAGGCAGTTTCTAAACGTGTCTAGGAGTTATTGGAAGGATTTAGGCCTATAAATAGAAGGGTTTAGTGAAGGAATTTCACCTCAGATCATTTCTAGCCCAAAATTCTAAGAAAGAAATAGAAAGAGAGAGAAAGATTTTAAGATGATGTCTTCATGGGAGATGAATTTGAAGAAGAAGGAGGAGACCGTGAGGAAGAAATTCATTGGTCAAAGTGCACAAGAAATGTATAACAGTTTCTTAGCTGTTAGTATTGAAGGGATATCAGAGAAGATCAACAAAATTGAAAAGAACATGTCTGTACTGGAGACTAAGGTATTGGAGATTCATGCACATCTTGAGCATAGTTGATGGCAATTGAAAATGCAATTATGCAATTTCAGTTATATAGAGGAAGCGGATAAGGAGATGTTTCTTAAGAAAAAGTGGATTGAAGAAGATTGCGAAGAAGATTGCATCAGAGCACGTCACCCCCGTCCGTTTTATCAACTTTATATTCCAGTTGCCCCAGGAGAGACAAATGAAAGACTTAAATTTGTTCTTTCTGATGAAGAATGAAATTAATTTCTATGTTTAATGTTATGTTTCTGTGTATTTAAAGTCGTTGTCTTTAAGTGTTTTAGTGTTTAAGACTTGCTTTTAGTGTTTGTGTTACTTAGGTGTTTAATTATGAAAGATTGTTAAGTGTTTGTATTTAGAAAAATTTTCTCATCCAAGACTATTTGGCTTGAGAACTAAGTGTTTAAATGTATTTGTACTCATTTGTGAATTAATATAAGTTTGTTTGGGTGAAATTTTATTTAATTTTAGCCTCGAATTATAGTTATCAAAGAGAATTTTGAGATAAAGGAGAGTTACACGAAGTTGAAAATAGTCATTTAAGTGTTATTAGACCATTTAGGGGTGGTTTCCTTAGGCAAATAGTGCATTTTTGTTTAATTTGAAATTTGATAAAATCATGCACTGACGCCTAAGCGCCACATCTCACGCTTAAGCGCGAGCAAACCCAAGAGGCAGGCACCTAAGTGCCACTTACCTGTGCTTAAATGCCAGTTCACGAAAATAGGTTCGCGAACGGATAAAAGTCAATTTTTTAGCCGAAAATCACCATTTTTACGCCTCCCGTCACCTTCAACCTCTCAAAAACGTGATTTTGGAAGGCTAGGGCACATCTAAAGTGAAGATTTCTTGGTGGAATCAAGTGAAATTTGCTAGATCCAAGTTCCTTGAGGTAAGAGCTTTACTTCTATATAACAAATTTGGATTTTCACCATGTATTTTGAGCACATTTGGACAAATTCGAAAATTCACTATTCAGAGTAAAAAATGAGGAAAAATCTATGGAAATTGCAAGGGAAGTTTAGTTTGTGCTTATGGAAGTTTAGTTTAGTAATTTAAACTTGATTTTTGAAGTTATTGTTGGAATTTATCAAATTTGTAGAATGACACCAAGAATGAAGAGGAGCAAAGGCAAAGCAGCCCCTTTCGTTTCGAGTAAATTTGTTAGTTCAAAAGCTCAAGATCGGTATAGTGATGAGTTGCAATCATGCAAACTGATTCAAGAGCGATGTTTTAGAAATTCAGGTGGAGACGTGGAAGATTTAATTGTTCACTGGCAGTGGGAAGAATTCTGTTGTTTCTCTGTTGTGGCAGTTGTATCTGTTGTGAGGGAGTTCTATGCAAATCTCCCTAAAGCTGAAGATAATCGAGTTTTGGTTCGAAGAAAGTTGGTTCCTTTTTCTCCATAGGTAATCAACTTATTTTACTATTTACCACCGTATACGTTATGTTTTTATACAAATTATAGTCCTACTGAAGTGGAGTTAGATGAGATTTATTTCTTACCTGACTATTGGGAGAGGACTTTGGAAGATCGCTAATGAGAGGAGAGTCAACTTCCTAACTTCAAAGTTATGTGCACCTTCAAAGGCCTGACACTATTTCATTTCTGCTCGTCTGCTTCTGACCAATCATCTCAGTAAAGTGACCAAAGAAAGAGTGACGTTGAACTATTGTATTCAAGAGGGAAAGCTCATCAACATTGGAGCTTTGATCTGTCAGACTATCATCAGTTCTGCTACAGTTGTTACAACTGCAGGTCTGGGATTTGGTTCCTTGATCTTTTCTTTGTGAGAGCAGGCTGGATTTAAATATGATAGCTGGGAGGAAGTGTTACTACCTCTAAAGCCTATCACTAAGGTGAATGTGAAGACTTATTTAAGCATTCAAATTTTGCCTAGAGAGGAGGATTTTCTCGGAGCTATGGAATGGAGACGTCTGCTGCTTCTACCTCTGCTGCTTCTACATCTAGACCATCTACCTCATGTGCTTCTACATCTCGAGGTGAGTCTACTAAGACTCAAGATCAATTACTGTAGAGGATGATGGATACTATTAATTTTATCGATGATGGGGTACGAAATTTAGAGCATTTTGCAGAGCATACTGATAAGTATATGTCAAGGCTGGATTTAAATATGATAGCTGGGAGGAAGTGTTACTACCTCTAAAGCCTATCACTAAGGTGAATGTGAAGACTTATTTAAGCATTCAAATTTTGCCTAGAGAGGAGGATTTTCTCGGAGCTATGGAATGGAGACGTCTGCTGCTTCTACCTCTGCTGCTTCTACATCTAGACCATCTACCTCATGTGCTTCTACATCTCGAGGTGAGTCTACTAAGACTCAAGATCAATTACTGTAGAGGATGATGGATACTATTAATTGTATCGATGATGGGGTACGAAATTTAGAGCATTTTGCAGAGCATACTGATAGGTATATGTCGACGTTATTTCAGTGATGGTTTGTGGGGTTGCCCGTAAGAAGTTATCGGTCGCTGGAATCAAAAT
>NW_018165672.1:73332-73712 GCF_001263595.1 Phalaenopsis equestris | reverse complement strand
TCCAGAGGAGAACCTCAGTGACTTTCCAAGCTATCTTAATGTTTGGCTTCAGTTTTGAGGAGAAATATTTAGGTGTTTCATCCGGTCAATTTCATTAGTTAGGGCTTACATTCGTGTGAAATGATCACACAAATAGCTTGGAAGATTTGAGGATTTAGGTCGTTACAAACAACAACCTTATAATCCTAATACGAGTTAGGGCTTATATTATATAGCAGGGCTATGCAAAGGCCTAAAGATAAGGTGAGGATTTACGTTGCAAAAGCAAGCAACCTTGAATTCCTATGGCTTTATTGTTTTAAGTCTAAGGAAGGAAGATTGGTTTAGCTGGGGAAGACATGTTTTGCTGTTGAAGATGGCTGTGCTACCCACCATGCTAG
>NW_018165672.1:71444-72794 GCF_001263595.1 Phalaenopsis equestris | reverse complement strand
CGAGTCTTCTCATTCCACCACCTGAAACTTAAAAAATGCATGTGAGGGTATTTATGAAGAGCATAAAAAGTAAAGTTTTGGTGGTTTTCCTAACCCTATGTCATATTTTGGTGAGTCCTTAAAAGTTTAATTAAGGATGATTTCATTGAGCAAAGAATATTAAGTTTAATAGGCCTCTGAGGTATCCAACAAGTTAGGAGAGGGAAGCAGGTCCATGTCTCCCTCTCACCAACCGGTGAAAAGTCTCGAGTCCATTTAAACTTATTATGTTGCTCAATAGTTCATCCTGTAAATACCCTTATTGCTCAATGAACATTGATGTCTCAATTGCCCCTAAGAAAGAGGGAATTATCATTTGTCATTCAATTTAAGTATTATAGGGGTGAAGACCCTTAAAGGGGCAAGTTAGTGTAATTTGAACACTTAGCCAAATTTTAATCCTAATTGGGCTTAGTGGTGTTTCAAGGATGTTTGACTTTGTTTATATTTATTTATCTAATCCTTATTTAGTCAATTTTTTATTTAACCTAAGTATCCACTAAGCCCTTTAAGACCTAGGTGAGTGTCTTAATTAGAGGGTTAAGTTTTAAGTGGTCATGATTCATAATTTGGATTTTATTTGAAAATCAAGATCGGGGTATTAAATTGATTAATTATTGACTTCAAAATTTATACCCCTAAGTCTAGGATCATTTAATTTTAATAAACTTCCAAATTTTAATAATTTAGAAATTTATTAATCTTAATTAAGTGAGATTGGTTTCTATAAAAGGTGGCAAATTGGTTTCTACCTTTTAACCCATTATATTTCAATCATCAAAAATAGTTTATTAAGAGCAAAATTACCCATTTTCCCTTTATTAATCCTAAATTTTGATTAAGACATCAAAATCTAAAATTACCATTTTGCCACTAAGACTCTCCACTTCATAATTTATCAAATATAATTCAAATGACTTTGAAATTTTTAAAGTACCCCACTCATGGGTTAATTAAAATATCAAACAAAATTTAATTTAATTTCTTTCAAAATTTAATTTAATTTCTATAATTATTTTAAGGTAAAAATAGGATTTTTCAAAGAAAGTTCCTAACTTAACCAAGGTAAATTATAATCCCTTGAAATTTTAACTAGAGGTATACCTAGACAAGAGAAGCCTTTGGATCTTTATGTGATTTATTAGGACTATTTTAATTTCTGGACTATTTAATAAAAATAAAATATTTTAGGTGGTGAAAATTAAGTGTTGTATTCTTGAAAAATTTCCCTAAGGTCAGAGAACTCATAGGAGTAAATTTTATATTTTTTTGATTTTTATTTGATTTATTGGAATTATTTTAGTGTAAACT
>NW_018165672.1:70330-70680 GCF_001263595.1 Phalaenopsis equestris | reverse complement strand
TAAGTTAGGGGGATTTAAATAAATAGGAAAAAGCCCTATTTATCTATTTAAACAACGCGTGCTGACTAGATCCTAGGCAGCTCCAAAGGCGTGCGTGGCGCGCTCTGTTTGGACGCTGCCATCCACGTATCTTGTTGACTCGGCCCGCTGTTTATGTCCCGAAGTGCTGTCCGGCTCAATCTCCCTCGTTCATTTAATACACGCTCGATCGAACGGTTCCCCGTCATCGTCCCCGATAGAATGATCTCGTGCCCGTCCACACTAAAACCTTAAGATCTCGGCCTAGACTCAATCAAATCACTTCGGGTTTGATCCTATGGACTCGTCTAAGTGAGACGAACATATCCATA
>NW_018165672.1:68917-69557 GCF_001263595.1 Phalaenopsis equestris | reverse complement strand
AACATGAATTGGATGCCAATTTGGAGGTTAAGGCAATCAATTGGGTGAAATTTGGGGACTTAGCCATTTTGGGGCTAAATTTGGGAATTTTCGATTTAGGCCAAAATCAAATGGATTTGAGGCTTCACCAAGCCCAATTGAGGGTTTATTTGGATGTATAGAAATTTTATAAAGATTTTTCAACATTAATTGAGGCCAATTGACAAGGCTATGGGTTCAATTTGGTGAGATTAAGTCATATGGTCAAAATTGGGGTTTTGACCCAAATCAAAATTGGGCTCAAATCATGGACCAATTGAGCTTGGATTTGGCTTTGGTTTATTTTTGTCATATAAAAAGTGAATTTGAGTTTAGTATTGTAATTAGGTTTAATTGAGATCAAATTGGTGGACATTTGAGTTAGATTTGGGAAAGTTTGGGTCTTTAAAGGGCAATTTGGGGGTTTTGGTTAAAGATGGTCAAATTGGCCAAATTGGGTCATGTTGTAGTCAAGAGAAATGAAATTAGACAAAATAAAATTAGGAATATTGTGGATTTATTGGGATTTTTTGGGAACTTTTGGAAATTTTGGAATTTTGGGTCAAAGAGGGGTATTTTGGTAATTAGGGGGTGTTTTAGGGGTAAAAGGCCAAGATAGGGG
>NW_018165672.1:60193-68722 GCF_001263595.1 Phalaenopsis equestris | reverse complement strand
GTTGGTGAGTGATTGTGAGTGTAGATGAGTGTAGTGAGTGCCTTAGCTCCAGACCAACACCCAGGTTTAACCTTAAGGTCCAGCAATCCTAAGGTGACTCATCTTGAATTTCCCCCATAGTGACCCCACCTACTAATTACTTAGAGGTTAGGACCAATATGTGGAACTTCAAGTTCAGAAGAGAAGGTTAGAATTTCTAATGGTGAGGGTTCCATGTCTAGTTTTCTAGGAATAGTCAACAAGAAAGTCCTATGGCTAGATCCTAGGCTACTAAAGAGGAAGAACTAAACCTCAACCAAAAATGAGGTCAACAGTATAATAGGAGAAAAAGTGATTATGAACAGAAATTTCACTCATCTTCGGAGAGCCTCATTAGGAGAGCCTCATTAGGGGTAAATTAGGGGTAACCAAGGAGTGCGATTTCCTCCATATCCTAGATACCTTGATTATGTGCCTGCAAAAGTTTGGGATAGTGGTGGTTCAGAGGATGAAGATTAGAGCAAAGAGATTTATTTTATGATTGTAATATGATACGAACTATGTGGTCTGGGCTTGCTACATTTGCATCTGTGTGTTGGTTTGAACTATGTGATGTGGTTTGTATTTTTATGTTTAAGTGAGAATTGTGATGTGATGTTTTTTCATGTTTTGGACTTGAGACATGTATGTATGTTTACTTGTTTAGATTGTGATGTGTGAGACTTTTATTTTTAAATGTATTGTAATGTTTGTGTTAGTTAGTAGTTTGTTTTAAAAGTCTAGGGTAGTAACTGTTGTGAGTTTTACGATTTAGTTAGTTTAGAACTTAACTTAATTCTATATTTGTTGTAAAGTTGAAAATCTTTCTAACTTTTGTCTTAAATTTGAAACTTAGGAAACTGCTGCCCTGTGTTTTTTTTTTATCATGTTAGTGTGTTTGTTTTTATGTTGAGATCGTGAAATCAAGTTAGTGTGTTAATTTACTTTTATGTTTATACCCACTGCTTAGAAGTCAATTGAATCTCTACATGTTAAATTGAAATAAAAATATAGAAATTTGATCAAAAATTAATTTTACTCCTGTTTTTAGTTTTATACTTGTATCACTAAGGTTTAAAAATTCTTGTTAGTATGTTATTTTAAATTTTCATTCTTGCTTGTATTAATCTGATGCTAAATTGTTCAATCTGTTAAAAATTTAAGTTTGGGGGGGGGATGAAAAATATTTTCAAAACTGGAATTTTATTTGTTCTCAAATGTGCTACAAGTGAATTTAATTTGAAAAGAAAGAAAAATGATTATGTATATGAAGTTATATCAGGGAAGTAAAATTTGATTTTAGAAATGAGTAAGAAAATTTAGTTAAAATTTTTAGTAATGAAGAAAAACTTTAAGTTAAAAATTTCTTAGATGAGAAAATGATTAATATAAGTAACTATCTTTAGTAAGAAAATTGTATTTCTAAAAAATTTAGATAATTTAGACTTTTATTTTTAATACTTAAATTTCTTTTATTAAAATAATTTTTAAAACTATTATTATATTTATAAGTAAAAGACATATATTAAGACTTTGCTTTAGGATAGGAGAAGTGGAATTGAAAATCATTAAAGGCCTATCCAGATATAGTAATCCTTGCCTGAAAAAAAAAAGAAAAGAAATAGAAAAAAAAGAGAAAAGAAAATAAAAAGAAAAAGAAAAAGAAAAAGAGAAAAAAATTGGAAGGAGAAGTTTGAGGATTAGTGCCTAATCAAAAATTAGTTCTACATTTGATCTTTTTAAAGTATAAGACTTGGGAAACTCTTAAGCTTATAGATATAATATAGTAAGTAAATAATTTTTAATGAAAATTTTAAAGTGGAGAAAATAAAAGAACTAAATTCTAACTTTGGAAAATCTACAATATATTTCTGAAATAGATAGAAACTCGTATTTTCATCTTTCTTAACATTAAGAATTTCTAAACCTTAAGTTGGTCTCATTTACTGAATATTTTTTCTAAATTAGACTGCTATATTTCTAAATCAAAATTTTAATAACTCTTAAAGAAACTCATATACATATCATACATATTTAGTATTTAAAGTTTCAAGTATCACTTAAGGAAAAGTAACATTTTAAGTTTGGGGGATTTTGATACACCTAAAGTATATAGTATTTTTAGACATATTTTTATATCTATTTTTTAGATATTGCACTTTAATGGAAGGTATATTTGTGTTTTTCTTGCAGATATAGGGATTGAAAGAGTGAAAAATGATCAAATTTGGAGCAAAAAGGTGAAAAATATGCAAAAGAATTTTGGCCCCTAAGCACTAGATCGGGTGCTTATGCGCCGGTTAAACAGAGAAGGTCGTGCCTAAGCGCCAGAGGCCCCGCCCTTAAGCCCCAGCGACAGGTATTGGATGATTAAATTTGGTTTCTATGAATTTTGAAGAGGTTTTTGAGGCACCCATTGGCTTAATAGGTGGTTATAATCACCATGGAAAAAAAATTATCACAAAAGGATGCATCTCTTGGGGAAATACATCTGGAGAAATGCATCAAATCTAGAAATATTTGGAAGAGAAACCAAGGCACCTTTTGGAAAATTATAAAAAAAAGGCTATTGGGACTTTGAAAGATGTCCTAAAAGTATTGGAAAGTTTTGAAAGTTCTCATTTGGGGAGTTAGTTCAGAGAGATTTTCAGGCACCACTTTTACTTTTATTTTATCTTTTTTGTAATTTTATTTTGAGTGATTGTAAAGAGAAAAGAATCAAAGGAACTTCAAGAGTTTGGTGGAGGACTTGAGATAAGTTTTATCTTTCTGTTTTTTTTTGTTATTTTATTTTGAGTGATTGTAAAGAGAAGAGAATCAAAGGAACTTCAAGAGTTAGGTGGAGGACTTGAGATAAGATTTTATCTTTTGGTTTTGAGACTACTTTTGGTTTTAATTGAGATTTGTTGTTAGTTTGACAATGATTTCTTCTTTTACACTAAAGTGTGGTTTTGTTTTCTCCATGGATTCTGAGTAGTTTTCCTTTATCTTTCTTCTTAAAATGATATGTAATTAAGTTTTGGATAGAAGTTGTGGAAAGTATTGATCTTTAATGTGGAAGAAGTTGTGATGATTTAAATCCGTGCACTTCATTTACTTCTTGATTTGTCCAATCCAGATATTAAAATTTATTGTGAGAACATGTAAGAACTGGGCTGGTGTTGTCATAGTCAACTATTGGAAAGTATCACATGAGGTTGTATGAATGAGAATGTAGTTCACATGAGGTTGTATAAATAGGAAAAATAGGAAAATATTCATTGAATTTCACATGAGGTTGTATAAATAGGAAAATATTCATTGAATGATGTAGAGTTAGAGGACTTTAAAGTAACAGGTTAAAGCCCCCAACTTGGTTTATTACTTTAGGTTCTGATACGAGATGTTAGCCCCCATGTGGAGGGAATCAAGAGAACTCTAGAGTGAGAGCTAGTATCTTCCCTGCCTAGCCGGTCTTCAGAATTATTCAAACTTTAAATTAGCCAATATTCTTTATAGCATCTCTAGTAAGGGTAAAGAATAATATTGCTCCTATTTGGCATAACACAATTTGCATAATTCCACAAAAAAATTTGTATACTTATTACTGATTCATAACATGAAGAAAGATATTTTCATATTTAGTGTTTTTCAAAAACTCTAGTTATTATTTTAAATTGTTATTGTTCTATCAAAATATTGAAAATACCAAAAATATTTAAATTTTCATTAATATTTAAATTTTTTAAATTTTCATTACTACAAAAAATCATCTTTCGTTTAGATAATTATCTTTTTATTAAAAATAAAAAGTTTGATGTTCAATAGTGCAAATTGTGCATTTTCCCTGTGGGTTCGATATTCAGGTCTTAATCAAAAAGTCCTATATTACTTGATAACGATACGTATACTTGTGTAGTATCCCAATATATATAAATTAAAAGTTAAATTCTTACTTTTATTTAAGATCAAGTTTTTGGTCTAGTTTCAAAGTAAGAAAATATTAGTGAAATATAATTTAAATTATTGTACTGTGCATATTAGCAGTATCCAGGGATCACTTATGTGCCAAAACCCGCGTCTAGGTGCTGGTTCAACTAAACCGGTCGAAAAAAAAAGTTTTGTGGTTTAAACCAAATCCACTCCACTGTTGATGCCCAAGATCCTTCTTCTTCCTATTTTTTTTGCAAAAACCAACCTTAGGGATCTACTTAGAGCTTCAATCTTCAATTTTTGTGGCTTCAAAAAACCATATTTCATCTTCTCGAGATTAGATCTACATTTTGACATAGTTATTTTGATTTCACGTTGGATTTTTCATATATTGTGTAAAAACTGAAAAATTAAAAAATATTCGATTAAGTGGTGAAAAATCCATGGATCCATGGATCTTCAACTTTATTTTAGATGGGTCCTAAAACAAAGAAAGGAAAGGGAAAAGAATCCTATGACAGTGCCAAATTTGTCAACTTTAAAGTCCAAATTTGTTACAACAAATTTGCTTCTTCAAGAAAATTTATTTCGAAGCAAAGTTTTTGTAGACATGGTGGAGCTATAGAGAATGTAATTTTGGCACGTTATTAGGAATGTTTCTATTACTTTATTGTTGTTGCCTTTATTACTGTTGTGTGATAATTTTATGCAAACTTACTTGAAGCAGCAGATGACAAAGTCTTTGTTTGAGGAAGAGGACTTGAGTTTACTTCTGAGTGGACTAATGTAATATATGTTCTGCTACCTACTAAAGATTGTTTCTATTCTAAGTATACATCTTTTGAGAAATAGTTGGATTAGATTATAGCTTACTTGACTGAGGTCCATGGAGCCTGGAAGATTTAAAATGATCATAAGGTAATTTTTTCTTCTTCCAAGCTCAATGTGACCTCAAAGGCCTGACTTTATTTTATTTTTGCTCGTCTACTTCATTCAAATTATTTATGTGAAGTGACTAGAGAAAGAGCCATTTTAGACTACTGCATTTAAGAAATGAAACATATAAATGTAGGCTTTTTTATTTAAGAGACTATTAGTTCTTCTGTTAGAGCTAGTGCTACTTCAGTTCTTGGATTTTGATCTATAATATTTACTATTTGCAAAGACTCTGAAGTAAAGTTTAACCTTGGGAAGAGAAATTCAAGCCACTTAAGCTCATTGGAAAGGGAAATGTAAATGTATATAGAAGACCTAGAGATAGAGCTTAGGATGTGCCTTCTACTTCTAGGCCTTCTACTTATATACCTTCTACTTCCATTACTACTGAGCCTCCATCTGGATTCTGTAATGTGTTAACTTAGAGATATTTGGAACACCAGAAAGATATGTTTTTGATGCAGTGTCGTATGGAAGATATGGAGAATAAATTTGATCATATGGCAAATTATGTTTAGCGAAAGAGAGATTATGATGTTGATTATGATGAGACATTAGTGAAAATTATGAAGGGAGATCAGTCTGTTGAATATCCTACGTGCCCTGAATTTACACCTCTTGAGAGTCGCAAGTCTTTGGATGAAGATATCCCCTTTGATTCAGATGATGATGAGGAGGAGGAAGAGGATTAGACTTTATTTTCTATTATGTAGTAGTTATGATTTTTAGATCTTTCTCATGTTGGATTGTTTATGTATGTTTTGTTTCTCTGTACTTTTATTTTCACTGTTACTTTTGTTACTCTTTTATTTAGTACTGGATAAGTGTTAAAGTAGAATTTTATATTTTCAAGCTTTTCATGATATACAAATTTTAATTTAAATTGTCTGCGACTCAACACCTGTTATTATTAATTTTACCTGTACTAATCTCCTAATTAAATGTTTTAAAATTTTCTCTTTCTTCAGGCTTTTTATAAACTGAAATGTTTTAAACTAATTTAAAATTTAAGCTTTGGGGAGGGAAGAAAATTTGTGTTAAACTTAACATTATTTGTCTTAAGTAAAATATATTTTAAAAAATTATTTTAAGATAACATGTGGTATGTTGAGATAACTTGAGATAATTATATTTTTGAATTTATAAATAATATAGTAAACTTAAGTAAAAGTATTTAATAATAAAGATTAATTTTGGTTTTAAGAAATTTAATTTAAGGGTATAAGATTATGCTTTTACTATTTAAAATAAAGAAAAATTATATTTTTGAAACTGTTAAAGATTTTTGGATTTTTATTTGAAAAGAAGAATTGATACTTTAGGAAAAATCTTTTTCAGGTCTAATACACATTTATCAAGTAAGGAAATGTGGAAGGTTTCTAATTTAAGAAGAGGTTGGTGAATTTCAAAATCATTTAAAGATATCCAGATATAGTAATCCTCACATTACATTAAAGGAAAAAAGAAAGGATTGAAAATGATCCCGAAAAAAAAAGAAAGAGAAAAGCAAAAAAGTAAAATATATGTGAGGAGAAGCATGAGGAGATGCTTAATAAAAAATTGGCTTCACTTAAATCAACTTAAGGAAAAGAACTTATTTACATTTCTAAGCTTATTTATGAAGTATTAGCATTTTTACTAGTAAAGTTCTCAAAATATACTTTTTCTTATAGTTATTCTAAGCATCTTTAATATGATAAATTACAATTATAATTGAAATAAATAGAAAATCAAAATCCTTAGACTTGATTACTAAATATTTGACTTTATATTTTTAATCTAAGTTATTAAAAATCATTCTAAAGTTTTACTATTGCATTTATAAAACAAAAATTTTTGAAATCTTAAAATAAAGCTCACTTCCATAAGTTATTCTTTTTATATATAGTAAGAAAGGTTACTTGAGGATAAATAACATTTAAGTTTGGGGGAATTGATCCACCTTAAAATTACATAGTTTTTATGTACAATTTATACTTAATTTTTTAAGATATTATATTTTAATGAAGGATATTTTTATGTTTTTAGTTGAAGGTGCATGAAAAAGACTTTAAGAGTAAAAAGGAGAAAAAATACAAAAAAAAGGAGCAAAATTAGCTGTTAAAGGAAAGTACCAAATCAGCCGAACGAGCATCTAGGCACCAGGCGCCAGGATCTGGCACCTAAGCGCCAGATGCAGAAATTGGCTAGCACCTAGGCACGACGGTTTGGTGCCTAGGCACCATGTTTACTTTCTATATGATTCATTGAATGAGGTTGAATTTTGAAGAGATGCCAAAAGCAACCCTTGATCATTTTCGAAGCTCTATAACAACAACAACAATAACAATAACAAAGTCTTAATCTCACTATGTGGGGTTGGCTACATGAATCCTTTTTCTCCATTACGTCTTATTTAGTGTAATCTTTTCATTTAGTTCTAGTAAATTAAGATCATTTTTTATACAATAAGCCTAAGTCTATCTAGGTCTACTTCTGTCTTTCTTAACACAAGTCAAATCTAAAACATCTATTCTACTAATTGGATCATCGGATGGTCGATGTTTAATGTGACCAAACCATCTAAAATGACTTTCTCTAATTTTGTCCATCACAAGAGCTACACAAACCCTATCACAGATATATTCATTTTGCATTTTGTCTCTAAGTGTAAAGCCACTCATCCACCTAATCATTCTCATCTCGAAAACACTTGAATTATTATTATGCTTCTCTTTTAAAGGCCACCAGTCAGCGCCATAGAGCATTGTGGATCTCACTATCGTGTAATAAAAGTTACCTTTTAGTCTAAGCAGTACTATTTTATCTCACAAAATGCCCGAAGCATTCCTTCACTTCAACCAACCAACTTGAATTCTACTATTAACATCCCCATATATATCACCATCGCTTTGCACAACGGACCCAAGATATCTAAATCATTCAAAACTTTTAATAATTGATCACCCAAAGTCAAACTTTTGTCACTAGAGCTACTACAACTAAAATTACATTCCATGTATTTAGTTTTAGTTCTACTTAAAAGAAGGCCTTTAGACAATGTTGACCTCCATAATTCAAGTTTTTCTTGGGCTTTTTCTCTCGTTTTATTCACGAGAAGGATATCATCAGCAAAAAGCATACACCAAGGTAAATCCTACTATAGATGTCCAGTAAGACCGTCCATAACTAAAGCAAAAAGATATGGGCTTAAAGTCGATCTCTGATGTATTCCAACAAAAATAAGAAAATATTTGGTCAATCCTCCTTCAGTTTGAACATAAGTAACAACTCTAGTATACATATCTTTAATGACTTGAATATAAGTCATATAAACACCTTTCTTCTCAAGAACTCTTCAAAGGATATCTCTTGGAACCTTATCGTAAGCTTTTTCTAAACCAATAAAAATCAAATGTTGATTGTCCTTATTATCTCTGAACTTCTCCATCAAACCTTTTAATAGATGTATAGCTTCCATAGTAGACCTCCCTGACATAAATCTAAATTGATTATGAGAAATCTTGGTAATGCATCTTAACCTATGTTCAACTACCTTAAAAAAAAAAAACAAAACATAACTTTAAAGTATGACATATCAACCATACAACACTAATAAACAAACAACACTAATCTGAAACCCTTTCTTAAATAAAATCAATTGTAGCCTCTTCTAGGAAATGT
>NW_018165672.1:46392-60182 GCF_001263595.1 Phalaenopsis equestris | reverse complement strand
TTTTTAGTTTTTAAAATAATATTAAAGAGTTTAGTAAGCCAAGAAACTCCCAAATCTCCTAAATATTTCCACACTTCAATTGGGATATCATCAGGTCCTACAGACTTTCCACCATTGATTTTCTTTAAAGTTTCCTCAGCTTCTTTTTGACTAATGTGATGAAATGTTTTATTATTATTCACAATATTATGATCACTAAGGTCGATTGTATTTTTAGAAACCTCATTAAAAATTTTATCAAAGTATCTCACCCACCTATGATGAATATCTTTTTCTAAGAAAAGTACTTTTTGATTTTCATCTTTAACACACTTTAATTAAGTTAAATCTTTACTTTTTTTTTCTCTTTTTTTGGCTAGTTTATACATATATTTTTCACCCTCCTTAGTATCTAATCTATTATAAAGATCATTAAAAGTAGAATTTTTAGAGTCATAGATTGTTCTTTTAGACTCCCTGCAGGCCATTTGATATTTTCCTAGTTCTCTAGGCTTTTACATTTAAACCAATTTTTATAACATACCTTCTTATATTTTATTTTTTCTTGCACATTATTATTCCACCACCAACTATTTTTATTTATAAAATCTTTTACTTTTAATTCTCCAAGAACATATTTTGCTACTTGTTTAGTAGTGTTTGTTACTTTATCCCACATAATATTTGCTTCTTCATGAATATCCCAAATTTTGAAATCTTGAATTTTACTCATAAAAATAAGTTTATTTGTGTCTTTTAAGTTCCTCCATTTAATTCTATGATGATGAGTCCTGGTATTCTTTATTTTACAACTCTTCATCTTAAAATCAAGAATTAATAAACGATGTAGGGAAACGATGTACTCACTTGGAATAACCTTACAATCTTTACAATCTCGATGATCTCTTCACAATCTTTACAATCTTCTTCTCACCTTCTTCTCACAAGAAAATAATCAATTTTTGTTTTATTAGATCCACTCTTATAAGTAATAAGATGCTCATGTCTTTTCTTGAATAAAGTTACTCCAAAACCATACGCTAAAGCAAAATCTAAAATAGCTCTACCTTCTTCATTAGTTACTCCAAAACCGTAGCCACCATGAGTATTTCTGATGTCTTCTACCACTCTACTAACGAGTCTATTTAAATCTCCTCCAATTAAAATTCTTTTTTTAAGAGGTATCATTTGTATTAAGTCTTCTAAGTCATTCCAAAATTATATTTAGACCCTGTATCTAAACCTACTTAAGGATTATAAGCACTTATAATATTAAAAATCTTATTATCAATGATCATCTTAAGGGCTATAAATTTATCTCCATTACTATTAATTTTTACAACATTATCTTTCAAACTCTTATTTATAATTACACTTAAACCATTTCTAGTGCGACACTTACTAGAACAACTAGTTTAACACTTCAATTATCAATCTATTTAGCCTTTTCTCCAACCCATTTAGTTTCTTGAATACATAAGATATTAATTTTCCTATGAATCATAATATAAACTAACTCCATTAATTTACCATTGAGAGTACCTATATTCCAAGATCCTATCCTAATATTAGTTTCATTAGTTTCATGGACTAACTTCTTTACCTGCATTCATATTTCATATGTAATGTGGGATCCCTTGCTTATTTGACACTACACTCTGGCGCCGGTGTAGCGGTCCTTGTACACTTTTCATTGTATTCAAGCTATACAGTGTGTTGCTTCCAGAGGACACCCTAGCACTTACTTAATGATCAAAAGGATTCATGTCATGATTTTTTTGGACAGTTTTTCACTGCTTGTCGACTACCTAACGTAACCTTCCACTTTTCACATCTGGGCTTAGGAACAGCAATGGAAATTGAAGCTCTATAAATAATGTTTAGTTCTATGAGGATAGGGTCAGATAAGGTTTGATAAGGTTTAACTCTCCACTTTTCACATCCACTTTTCACAAATACTTATTTTTTTTGTTTGTGAGTCTTTTTTATTTCTGAAGTTTGTGAGTGTTGTAAGTGTTGATGAAGTTAGAAAAGTAAGAGAACTTCAAAGGAGTGCTTGAGGAAACATTGCAGATAAGTATTTGTATCTTTGTCTTTAAGTCTTGTACTTTGGATTTGAGTTTTATAAATATGTTTTTCTTGTTATCCCCATGTTTCATGAGTAGTTTTGTTTCTTTCTTCTTGCAATATGAAGTAATCAAGTAGGTGATTTGGATTTTGTTTGGAACTTTTTTAATCCTAAAAATTATGATGATATTCTTACGGGTCCTTCATTTACTTTATGAATTGTCCATTTTATTGTTAAAAATTGTTGAAAAACTTATAGACTCAAAAGGGTTAAGATTTCTTGACTTATAAGTATCACATTCTAACTTGGAAAGAGCACTCATGATCGTCTGAAAGGGGGTGCAAATAAATATGGAGATAAGATTTGATGGGTATGGATTTGATGTTTCTAGAGTGACAGGTTAGATTCTTTTATCAATTCAGTCTAAAAATTAGAACTAAGTGTCACTGGTAGGTCATATAGAGAGGGTACAATGGGTAATCATGGAGTGAGACACCAACACTACTAAATATGCTGACACCAACTTTAGATTATCCAATATTCTTTATGCTCGACAGAAGTAAGGAATAAGTATTCTCTTATTTGTCATAATATCACATTTAAGTTCCTAAACATATCAAAATCCGATACAAATTATAAATTATTTGTAAGGACAAAGTGCCTCTTATATATTGTTTAAAATTTTTACATTTACTTTTTACTTACATTTGTTGAATTTTATTAAACTTAGTTTCATCACTATTACTTTAGTTAATTGTTATAGTTTAAAGTAAATTTCTTTTAAAGTTAAAATTCCTGACTTTTATTTCTTTTATTACTATTCATAGTTCCCTGTAGGATCAATACTGGAGTTTTTATAGAAAATCATATATTACTTGAAACAATATGTATACTTGCATAGTACCCCTAGTGTGCAAGATATTTTCTAAATTTTATATCAATTTGATTTAGCACACTAGCTGCTAAATATAATATGAGTTATGTTTTTGCATATTAAGGAATATAAATATCTACGTAATTACAGTTGGGCCACTTACCTTACTCTCCTACACTTTGATACTCACGGTTCACTCACACACACCTTCACACACCTTCACACACCACATTTTTTTATATAAAACACTATTTTTCAATGAAGGGATGAATTTCCCAAGAGTCTCCATAGGAAACTCTTTAAAATCAGTCCAAATGCAATGCTTTTGTAAAAATAATCATCTCTGGCACCTAGACGCTGAAATCTTGTGCCTAGGCACCGTCCTCTCTGTATTTTGGTGCTTAGGCACCAGTTCAGTTTTTTTTTTTAAAATGCCACGTTTGACTCCAAATTTAGTACTTTTTGCATCCTTTAAGCTCCAAATGCATAAGCTTAGTATGCCTACAATAAAACATTAAAATATCTTTCTTTAAAGTGTAATATCACCAAATTTAAGCTATAAATACATATGTAAAATTGTGTATTTTATTGGTTCTTCAAAATCCCCAAAACTTAACTGTTACTTGTCCTCAAGTAACTCTTTTACTACATTAAAATTATGACTTAATGTAGTGAGCATCACTTAAAAACTTCTATAGTTTTTTTTTATATAGACAATAGTAAGAATTAAGTAAAAATTTTTAATAAATCAAGTTAAACCTAAAAATATAAGAATATCTAGTACTTAAGTCTAAGAGTTTTGGTGTCCTATTAATTTCAAGAATAATTATAATTTGTCATACTAAGGATGCTTAGAAGAACTATATGAAAAAAAGCTTCAACAAAACTTCATTAGTAAAGATGTTAATACTTTAATATAAGTTTAGAAATGTGTTTAAGCCTCTTTCCTTATTTTGATTCAACTGAAGCCAATTTTCAATTAGCATCTTCTCAAACTTATCTTCATATATATTTTTCTTTTTATTTTAAATTTTCTTTTCTTTAACTTTTTCTTAGGATCATTTTCAATCCTTTTGTATTTTCTTTTTCAAGTGAAGATTACTAAATCTGTATACCCTTTAATGATTTTGAACTTCACTATCCTCTTCTTAAAGTCAAAAAATTTATACATATCTTACTTATAAATGCATATTACCTTTGAAAAGGATTTTTCACAAAGTCACAATCCTTTCTTTTTATATAACTCTAAGATTCTATTAATATTTCAAAAATACAATTTCCTTTACTTTAAGTAGTACACACATAAATTTATACTCTTATACTAAATATCTTAACTTTTAGAATCAACCTTCACTATTAAAGATTTTTACTTAAGTCTGCAATCATATTTATAAAATAAAAAATGTAGTTATCTTCAAGTTGACCTCTGATACCAAAAGGTATGTTAAAAATAATTTTAAAAATATAGTTTATTGAGAACAAATAAAGTTTAATTTTCCTTAAGAAATTTTTTTCTTTCCCCCTAAACTTAAATTTTTAATAGGTAAAGCATTTAATACAAAAATTAAGGTAGAAAAAAACATTATATGCATTTAAATAAAACTAACTTGTAGAGGGCTATGAACTTGAAACTTTGCAGGTACCAATTAAAAAAAAATAGGGTATACAGTATTATGTAAAACATGATATATCAAAAAGATTTGTTAAGTAAATGAGGGTTCTAAACATAAGAAAAATATTACAAAAAATAAAAAAATACTGAAATAAAAACAATCTACAACAACATAAGAATTTCAACACCTTTTTATGTCACACATCATTTAAAAATAAAGTTAATTGACTAACTGGCCTGACATGCAATTACGCAGTAATTTAGCTTCCAAAAGATGGTAAAAAACTCGACCCAAATTTATATTTAGTGGCTAGTGTAATAAATCAAAATGTTATAAAATTTAGAAATTAGTCTATACATTAGGGGTACTACGCAAGGATACGTATCGTTTCAAGTAATATAGGGTTTTCCTTTCAAACCAAGAGTCTCAATCCCGCATAGAAGCGAGCTAAGAAAGCCCTTAGAAGAAATCTTAGTATGTTACTATCAATTATTAGGATAAAAGGTCAATTAAGATGGTGTTTTATCTAGCAACTACTCCTAAATGCAAATATTAAATGTAAGAATAACAACTATTGCTAAATGCAAATTTTTATTCTGAAGAGAAATTATTTGAAATAATTGGTTTGGAGAATTTTGAGATTTTAAAGACTACCTTTCTCGTGCATAGATCTAGATAATGTATAGGAATGAAATGCTTAAATATAACATTGTAGTGGCAAATAGGAGCATACTTATTCTTTACTTGTTTTCATTGTGTAAAGAACATTGGATAATCTAAAATTGGTGTCCGCATATGTAATAGTGCTGGGTAGGTTCTAGTCTCTCACTCCTAGATTAACCACTTTGCCCTCTCTGTAGGACCTGCCAATAGACCAAATTGATAAAATAATCTAGCCTGTCACCCTAAAAACATCAATTATGTAAATAATCTAGCCTGTCACCCTAGAAACATCAATTATGTGCCCCATCAAATCTTATCTCCCTATTTATTTGCACTCCCCATCAAACGATCACGATTGCACTTTTCAAGGTAGAATGTGATACTTACAAGTCAAGAAATCTTATCCTATTCGGGTCAATATGTTTCCCAAAAGGTTTTAACCGTAAAAGTGGTCTTTTAACATACAAGAGACCAATTTGTAAAGTAAATGAAGTACCAGTAAAAATATCATTACATTTATGAAATAGGAGAATTTCTAAGCAAATCTAAATTCCTAAACATGTATCCAATTCGTTTCAAAAGAAAAGAAAAAATGAAGTTAATTGCATAAGAAGTAAAGGAATTGATAGAATTATGTAATAAACTAAGTGCTAACAAGGAACATATGTCTACCTAACCTTTTTTTAGCATAAATGTATGCTTAGTATTCTATTAGTTTTATGCAACTATATATCACCTAGAAGCTTCTAATATAAATAGATCATGAATTATATTTCCTTAAAAGTTGCATTACTGCCCATACTATTTTGCAATAGCCAACCAAACAATGTGAGTGCACTTTAGTTGTGAGATCATCGCTCCTCCGAGTCTTAGTCTCACTTACAACAAATTTTAACATAACCTATTGCCACTTAAGTTATGTCAATGAAGAGAAGAAGATATTACACATGAAAATAAAAATAATTTTATCGTGAAATAAATTGTTCTACAGATGCCACTACTTCATATTAAAAGAAAAGAGTAAAGCAAACTACTTTCGAAGCTTGGATAAAACACAAAAGAAAAATTCATTTAAATCAAAAAAAATACACTAGAAAGTGTTTAAAAGAACTACTATATAATGAAGAAAATAATACTTAGTTTTTTTCCTCTGAAAGAAAGACAAAAAACATCTCTTCAACAAAGTTTCCTATCGATCCATGCGCTAATTATACTTTCTTACTCATATCTCTCAAAAATCCCTCAACAATCTCTCCAAAAAATAGAGCAATCTACATCTCCATAGAGCACACCAAACTCCTCCTAGAACACTTCTTATTTTCTTTGCTAGACTCCTCTAATTACTTGTCATGAGAGGCATCAAGCCTCTCTATTCAAAGAGAACCAAAAACCCTCTAATTACTTGTTATTAAACACTTCTTATTTTCTTTGCTAGACTCCTCTAATTACTTGTCATGAGAGGCATCAAGCCTCTCTATTCAAAGAGAACCAAAAACCCCTTCTTTCTCAAAGAGACACATCTCTTCATCCAAAAGACACACATTTTCACTTCAAGAGACACATATCTTCATTCAAAAGCTACTCCAAGTGTCTAGATTCATTTGACCACTCCAAGGGGCGTGCCTAGCCATCTAGAACCTTCCAGAACATCCTAGAACCACCAAAAGTTGTTGAAAACCATTTACAATCGTTTCTAGTGTCTAGGCACCTGTTTTTGGTGCCTTGGTGCCATTTTCTCATCGTCACTGGTGCCTAGGCGCCATTTTTGGGTGCTAAGGTGCCACCTTGTAAGCAACTCCACAGTTTCACTATGTTTTGCTTTGTTTCAACTCCATTTTGCCCCGTTTCAGCTCAGTTGCACTCCAAATTGATATATCGACAAAATAGAATTGAAAATAACCTTTCTTTAAAATGTTATTTAACTAAATAAAATATGTGTTAAATGTAAAGAATATTAAGAATAGGAAGACAAATCAAAATGTGCTAGGTCAGAATTTTCTTCCTCGCTCGATTTGGCTTGAATTTACACCATTTTTTCTCCATTTTCGCTAAATTTCTTGTACCTGAAGACAAAAACATACACAATACCTTCCTTTAAAGTTTAATATCTTTAAAAATGTACATAGAATGATCATGAAATGTACACTAAAAATAGGTAATTTTTTAAGTGGATCAATACTACCAAACTTAAACGTTATTTGTTCATAAGTAGCACTATAACTTTAAAAAAGAAATTGTTAACCCGCGATAATGGGTTTACTTTTTAGATAACTAAAAATTTGTTTTAGAAATGTAAAGGCCAAATTAGAAGAATTTCTAGTAAATTAGATGATATATATGGTATCAGAACATTTAGTATTAAATTTTGGAATACTGGTTTTCTATTTAATTCAAACATAATTGAAATTTCCGCAAATTTTGAATTTTTAGAAAATTATTAATTTCATAATTTATGAATTCTATATTGAAAATAATGGTGGTTTTAGGGTGGTTAGGTCACATTTAGTGCATGGGTCCAAGTGTGTGCAAATGACCAAAACTTGGGTTTGGGCTAGTTAGCCATATCAATTGGCCCAATTAATTGTTTCATTTGGTGTAGATGATCATAAGAAACAACTTTGGTGAAGGATGGAAGTGGTTTTGAACTCAATTGAAGGGTTAATTTGAGGGAATTTTGAACTTTAATCAATTTGGTTATGTTGGGCTAGGCTTGGGTCTAGCTTGGGTTAGCCTTGGGCTAAGTCCAAATTGATTGTTATAAATGGTCAATAGGGAGCTCATGAAGAGTTTCCCACATGAATCGGATGCCAATTTGGAGGTTATGGCAATCAATTGGGTGAAATTTGGGGACTTAGCCAATTTGAAGCTAAATTTGGGAAATTTGGATTTAGGCCAAAATCAAATGGATTTGAGACTTCACCAAGGCCAATTGGCTCAAATCATGGACCAATTGAGCTTGGATTTGGTTTATATTGGTCATATAAAAAGAGAATTTGAGTTTAGGATTGGAATTGGGGTCAATTGAGATCAAATTGATGGACATTTGAGTTGGATTTGGGGAAATTTGGGTCTTTAAAGGCAAAGTTGGGGGTTTTGGTTAAAGATGGTCAAATTGGCCAAATTGAGTCATGTGGTAGTTTAAAGAAATAAAATTGGGAATATTTGGTATTTATTTGGATTTTATGGGAATTTTTGGAATTTTTGAATTTTGGGCCCAAGAGGGGTATTTTGGTAATTTGGGGGTGTTTTAGGGGTAAAAGGCCAAAATGGATATTTTGGTAGAGTTGAGGTATCAACCATCACCAATAATCCATGGACCAATGGAAACCACATTTTGGGTCCTCTACATAGTGGTTTTAGCTAAATCATAGCCCTAGGGCTAGTAGGTTTAGGGGATCATCTACATGAGTATCAGAAGATCAAGGGATCTAGGTTAGAAATTTGAGTTTTAGGGTTGTGAGTGATTGTGGTTGTATATGAGTGTAGTGAGTGTAGTGAATTCCTTAGCTCCATACCAACACCCAATGTCAACTCTAAGGTCCAGCAATCCTAAGGGTGACTCATCTTAAGTGTCTCCCATACTGACCCCACCTACTAAGTATTTAGAGATTGAGAGCAACATGTTGATCTTCAAGTTGAGTAAAGAAGAGGGTAAAGTTTCTAATGGTGAGGGTTCCATGTCTAGTTTTCTAATAATAGTCAATAGGAAAACCTTATGGCTAGACTTTAGGCTACTAAAAGGGAAAAACTAAACCTCAACCAAAAGTGAGGTCAACAAACAAGATGCTCACCTTTAATGACAACATGAAGACTGCCAACTTATCTAGAATTTCCTTTAAGGGGCCTTTGGATACTTGGAAGAGAGGGAGGCTTCATGAAAAACTTGATAGATTTCTGGCAAATTCTCTTTGGCTGCAGACTTATCTTCATTCTAATGTGTTACCACACCACCCCTACACACACATGTTCTAATCACCACCCTCTTCTGCTTTCCATTTCTATCACTAGTGCTCTCCCTAATCCCAGATTCAGATTTTTCACTGTTTGGTTTGAACATCCTGATTTCCTCCCCTTCCTTCAATCTGTTTGGTCCCTGATAGAACTCTCCCTCCATGGATCAGATTATGGAATGTTCAAAAAATCGTGGCTACACATTTAAAGATCTAGAATTGGAATTGATTTTGTGTTTTGACACAAACAGTGTTGGATGCTAAGAAGGTTGTTATCAAGGCTGATTAGGATGAATCCATGGGTCTGAATGATGTGCAGGCCCTCATTGAAGCTAATGCCAATTAATTACAGGCTATTCAATGGAAGGAGAAGTTTTACTAACAAAAAGCTATTGTTAAAAAATTTGTCAATGGTAACAGAAATACAAAAGTTTTACCACACTGTTATTAAACATAGAAGAAGCTCAAAAGCCATTCTTAAGATTAAAGATTCTAATGGCCATTGTTTAAATGATCCTGACCAAATTGCTCTCAATGTTGTTAATCACTTTCAGACCTTTATGACCTCCCCTCATGTTTTTGGCTCTCAATTTTTTGAGTCTTCACTTTTTGCAAATGATGTTGCTATAACTTGTAAGCTAGATTTGAATCACATTCCTTCTTAGGATGAGATTTGGCATTTTTTGTGTTCCGTTGATGGTGATAAAGTAGCTAGAGCTGATGGCTTTACTTCCACCTTTTAAATTATAGCCTGGCCTATTGTCAAGATGGAGGTTATAGAAGTTGTGTAAGACTTCTTCAAAGGTGCTGATATGCCTAAAGATTTTGCACTTTTTACTATTACTCTGATTCTTAAAGATAATCAAAAGTGTAGTTGGGACAAATTCATACCTATTGCTCTCACCTCTATTATTTACAAACGCATAAGTAAAATTTTGGTCTTCAGATTACAACCATATTTGCCCAAACTAATTCCTCCTAACCAATCTGCCTTTGTTTTTGGAAGACCGATTACTGATAATGTTTTACTCACTCAAGAACTACTTGTTGATATTGACAGGCCTTGCAGAGCTAGTAAACTTAGGTTCAAATTTGACCTTTATAAGGCCTACGATTCCATCAGCTGACAATTTATCTTGGAGGTGCTCAAAGCAACAGGTTTTAATAGCAATTTTTTTCAGCTGATACAGAGATGGCTTTAAACTCAATTTTACACTATCCTGGTGAATGGTAACTCTCATGGCTTCTTCCAAGCTTCTAGGGAGATCAAACAAGGATACCCACTTTCTCCCACCATTTTTATTTTGGCTTTAGATTATCTATCAAGGCTTTTAAACATCTTCTTTCTTTCTCATGAACAACTCAGCTTTTCTAATAAATCTAATTTCAATATCAGCCATCTATGCTTTGCTGATGATGTTATTATTTTTTTCTAATGCATTTAAACTTGAAGTGAAACAGGTGTACTTGATGTTGCAACAGTTCCAACAACTCTCTGACCTCTATAAATCCCAACAAATGCCACCTCATATTTAGCAAGAAGACCTTGCCTTCTTCAAGAAATTGGATTAAGGATTACACTAATTTTTGAGCTAATACTCCCCAATTTCAATATTTGGGAGTTCAACTGATCAAGGGTAACAAAAGACAGACCCAGATTGATGATGTGGTCTCTAAGGTCTCTAAATAGATCTCATATTGGATCGATGTCTATCTTTCATATGGTGGGAGAGTCACTCTCATCAAGATTATCCTCTGTTCTTTTTCTAATGTACATTTTGCAAATGCTTAAAATGAAAAAAAATGACTCTAAGAACTGTGGAACTCATACTCAATAAATTCATGTGGGAAGGTCAGCACAAACAGATACACTGGATGAAATGGGACAAGCTTTGTCCCCCCTTGTCTTCTAGGGGTTTGAGTATCAAATCATTCCAACAACTCTATTAAATTTTCTATTGTAAACTCTAGATCAAGTTTGGAGATCAATCCTCTCTTTGGTCCAAAATTATGAATATGAAATACTGTAAGTTAATTCATCTTCTTACTGCTTTTAGAAAACCTAGTGATTCCAAAACCTGGACTTAACTACTAAAGGTCAGAATTGCTGCAGAAGATCTATTCATCTGGGAGGTTGGAGAGGGCAAGATTGATTTTGGTTTGGATAATTGGTTACTAGAGGGCAATAGTATTTCATCTTCTGACTATCCTGATAGGCACCTCCCCTTACCATTTCATAATTGTTGGTTAAATCATCAATAGAACCATAACATGCTGACAAAAATGGTAAACACTAAACAAAAAATTCACATTTCACAAGTTGCTATTACACCCTGTCTGCCTGCAAAGAACTTTACAAAGAATCCTCACCATCTATCCTTCACAAAATATTCTTACTACAAACTGAACAATTGGTCTATTCTAGAATGGGGCAAACTTGTTTGGGTCAAATAACTTAGCCCAAATATGTCTTTATTTGCAAGGAGATATTTCCATAAGATTCTTCCTACAGATGACATCCTTAAGCTTAAAGGTTTAAGGGGACCATCTATGTGCTTTCTTTGTAATGCTCAGGAGAACTCCTTCTCTCATATCTTCTTTCAATGCCCTATTGTTAAATCTATTAGCATACATATGAAAATAAATCTACTTTTACCTCACTCTTTTTCTAACTATCACAATTTCATTTATTATTAAAGAACCTGGAAGGAGATTAAGGATGAAATCATCCCTGCATTATTACCTGGTTTCCTTGGATGGCTTGAAATAGCAACAAACATGATGGAGCTACTATCACTTCTGCTAGCATCATTACCAATTGCTTGACTTATATTTACAAGATTACTACCAACATGGGTTGCAACGTGAAGAACAAAGCTTGATCTTATATGAAAGAGTCTGCTCCAGAAAAACCCACCCCCTTCACATCAAGAAGATCTATTGAAGGAAACCATTGCAGCCTTCGATAAAATTTAACACTCATGGGAGCTTCAAGGAGTCTTTGCCTGATATGGGGGGCTTGTTCAGAAATCATACTGAAAATGTCTATTATATTTTCATTCACACATTTCTGCAGTTAAAAGCCTTACATGCTAAAGCTCAAGCTATGCTCTGGGCTCTCAAAATTGCTACTGCTATGGACTAGATTTATCTTCATATGGAACTTAATTCTTCTTGGCTAATTCAGCTCTTTAGGGAAGCTCACCCCCCTGGTTCATAGCTTCCTTACTCAAGCAGATTAAAGTCTTTTCCTCTCAATAAAACCTGCAGATCCTTTGGAGTTTAATCTCAGGAGAAGGAAATAGATGAGAAAATGGGCTTGCTATAAGGGGTGCTTCCTCCCGAGGTCCCATTTTAAATGTTTCTCCACTTTGTGATCTTGTGGTGTTCTCAACCTTATATTATATGAAACCCTGTTTCCTCTACTTAATGAATTTTCTTTTTTTAAAAAAAATATAGAGTGAGTGTGTGTGTGTGTGTGCATGTGTGTGCGTGTGTGTGTGTGAGAGAGAGAGGAGAGATAGAGAGAGAGAACATGTGGCCCCATACGTAGATTGAGGCCATGTTACTGCTTCACGTGTTGATTGAGACCTATTGGAGCTGCCCAAACACTTTCATTGCAGGAAGATAGATCAATACCTTTTTATAAAAGATCTTAAATAGAAAATTAATTTTTTAGTCCTATGTAAATCTTATTAATATTAATTTCTTGTAAGATCAGCACATGTATCTAAAAATCATATGAGTTAATAGCTGGACAAAAGAGGAGCTTCCAAGTGGATCATCTCAACATTTATGTATTCCATCATTGTGGGAAAAGAAAAAAAATAAATAATTAAAATTTAGATTATGAAAATAAAACTTATGATGTTAAGTCTTTTTAAACCTCAAACCTTGGTAGTATATAGTTGATGAGTGGCAGGAAAGTATAAAGCATCCTGAAGAGTTGTAATATATGAGCCAACAATATTTACTAACAAAATGTTGTGAAGTGACCAGAGAAAATTATGTTGAGATTTCCATACCTATTTTATACTATTTTTGATGATATTTCACTTTAAAGAAAGATGTTTTTGATGTTTTATTGCAGGAATGATGAATTAGGGTCATTGGAGCAAAAAGATGCAAAAAGGTGCGAATTTGGAGCGAAAAGGATGAAAATGTGAAGAATTGAACTAGGGCGCCAACAACGCCATCAACCCCGCCGACGGCGGGATTTTCTCGAGACTCCAGAATTACTTAATTAAGAAGGTCCGCCGTCGACACCCTAGAGGCCGCCGAAAGCGAGCTCGGGGCCGTCGACGGCGAGGCCCAATCAGATGCCCAATCAGGCTTTGGATAAGGCCAAATTTTGAATGGATGCTTAGGCAACTCTTGGGAAAGCTCATCCACAACTTTAAAAGATTATTTTGGCCAAAAATTGAGAGAGCCTAGAAGTCCTGAAGAGTTCCTCAAGGTTAGAAAGGTTCTAATAGCGAGTAAAAATTATGAGGAATTCTTCAAGAGATTGTAAGAGTGGAGGGAAAATGAGAGATTTCTTCCTCCTTGCTGCTTCGAAGAGGAATTCTGTGTGCTGTAAAGAAAGGAAGAGATTCAGAGGAACTTCGAGGAGTTTTCTTGGGGAGAAATTAGAGATAAGTTAA